>NC_139218.1:12075906-12186791 GCF_055691185.1 Crinia signifera | reverse complement strand
AGGGTAGGGATGTGCAGGAGTAATGGTGGATGGTGGGCTGTGGAGTAATGGTGGATGGTGGGCGTGTACTGTAGCCCTGGCTGGGCGGGGGGAGGTGATGTCAAGGGGGTGGAACGTCTACACATGAAAGTGAAACTGTTTTACACAGGAACGTCATACACATGAAAGTGAAACTGTTTTACACAGGAACGTTCTCCACAGGGGTTGAGTGACAGATCTGGCTAAATATTTAAGAGATACATTCCTCAATCCATTCAGCGACAGTTACAACATAATCTATTTGTGGATCAAATCCCATATTCACATCCTATATTGTTGATTACGGGGGGGTCTACCAGCCATTTTCCAACTGTCGTTTTTCAAACATGTTACATAACAGAAGCTGACTGGATGGTACTTTGGGCCAGGGTTAATCAGACCTGATAAGAAAGCTGTTTTATTCTCAAATGGGTAAAACCATGGGTACTTGTTTCCTAGCACGGCCACACTGATTTCCATCGGGGTGGTCGTGTCGGAAAAATTGCGTCGTCGCATCGCATGCGATTTGGTCGCATGCGATGTGACCGACCCGATTTTTTAATAGAATCAAATGTGAATAGGGTCCCTAGGACCCGATTTTACTTTGGATTCAATGTAAAATATTCCCTAGACCCCCAAATTTTACAACGTAAACCCCACCCCACGATAGACGCCAACCCTAGGCGGCGGTGCGCGTCCTCCGACCTTTTCATTCCCCTACTAACCACGTTGGCGTGGAGTTGAGAATATAAAGTGTGGCGAGCGCAGCGAGCCACCGAGCCCGGAGCGTAGCGAGCCCCGCGAGGGGACGTGTATAACTTCACAGGTATACGCGTCTGCTCGCCGCGCTTCAGGCTCGGTGGCTCGCTGCGCTCGCCACACTATATATTCTCAACTTCACGCCGACGTGGATAGTAGGGGAATGAAAAGGTCGGAGGACGCGCACCGCCGCCCCTCGCGGGCTCGCTGCGCTCGCCACGCTTCGGGTTCAAGTCAATTGTGGGGTGACGACGGGGCCATATATAATATGAAATGGGTCATATTGGCCTATTTCACATTTTTCCTATCTGAGATGGACTTAATCAAGTCCATCTCATCTTGTGCCATTATAATTTGCACAAGACCGACGCGATGCTCCCGATTTCAATGTTAAAAAAATATTTTAACATTGAAGCCTATGGCAAAATCGGGGGCATCGCGTCGGTCGCGTCGGGGCCAATGTTAATGGTCCCGACCGACGCGATGCCCGCGGTTTTTCCTTTGCCGGCAAAATGGACCTGATATCAAAGGAAATCGGGTCCATCGCGGGCATCGTGTACCTTAACTTAAAGGTACACGATGCCCAAGATTGTGGCCGTGCTAGGAAACAAGTACCACACCATGCTGCACTGCAGTGGGGCAGATGTAACATGTGCAGAGAGAGTTAGATTTGGGTGAGTTATATTATGATGTGCACTGCCGCGCCGCTGCCTGTCATACATTTTGACAGATGCAGGATGCGGGAGCCGGCAGTGGAAGGTGAACTGCCTCTTAGGACCTGGCTGTCATGCGGTGGTGAAGGGTCCTGCTTGCATCTTTCCATTGCTACTGACTCCATCGCCGCGGACAGGGTGAAGCTGGGTGGGTGGATGTACAGGCTCAGGTACATGCATTACGCGGGTGTTCAGATGTCACCCGCGCAATGCATCCCTGGGAACGCTAAAGTCTCTTAAGATAATCAGAAAAATTGGTCGCGATCTACCGGCAAGAGCTCAGCAAGCTATCGGTAGATCGTGATTGATGTTTTTGCATCATCTGGCTCACTTGGTCGCAGTCCCAGGCAGATTGGTGTGTCACGGGCTGCAGTGGGGGTTTCTGGGTACTTGGATACCCCACCTGCATGCGCCACTGCCATGCGATAGTGGATGATAGGACATGAAATACCGCCTGTCGGCACATGTCGGCTCAAATCAATGGGGAATAACTCATGTCAACCTTGTTAACTGTCGACCTTCCCATTGCCAACCTAATGCTTACGTCGACTTTCTAACCCTATCGACCTCAGCCATCAGTGGTCGACTCAATGCATGTCTACCTAAATAAAGGTCAACCTAATGACCATATCGCCATCATATACAGTAACTATTCCTTTATCTGGGGATATAAACTATTGCTGTTACTGTAGACATTGGTTTTTAATATCAGTTTTATATGATTTGTTTTTTATGTAAATCCCCTTTGATTTCTGTATCAAGTTTCTTTGTGTAAAATTCAATAAAAACCCCGACATCCACCTGTGAATGAGCCCCCTCAGAGGACGCATCGTCACCCCCGTGGCAGTTAATGTATACCGTAGGCTTTTAAACGAAGTTGAAGTGTTTCTAAGCAACGCAGCATTTGCTGCATCTCCATCAGATATTTCATACAGGCAGCGAAATACCTGGCGGAGTCAATCGCAAAATCAAACACAAACAGCTGCAACGTGACAGGTGGCGGTGGTGTCAATACCGCGGCGGCGTCTCCGTCAGCACAAATGTCACACACTCTCCAGTCACGTATTTAACACAGCAGGACGCGGGTTCTGCGGCACTTACCAAGACAAACAAAGTATTGTATCATCAGGGTCACGTTCTGCGGATCGCACAATTCAGGTGCGGGCAGATGTAATAATGCAACAGAACTGTGGAGGAGATGTACCTTGGGAAGTGAGAGAGAGATAAAGCCAATCAGCTCCTAACTGCCATGTTTCTGGCTGTGCTTGAATAATAACTGTTAGTGCTGTTTGACGAGTACTTTATCCCCATCCACTTTATCACTCTCCAAGGTTTAGTCCATATGCCCTGTATCTGGTACATAACCCACGTGTGATAAGATTTACACGTAGTGTCCTAATCCCAGATGCACCGTGCAAGGTTACTAGCAGTGGCGGATCCAGGGGGGGGGGGGGGGGGGGGGCAGCACAGTTCAAATGCAAATAGGGGAGCCACTGGCAGTAAGTCAGGTTGGAGTGGCAGTTGGTGGCAGTTGCTGGGCCTCCCCTGTGAGAGATGTACAAAATATCCACTAAAAATGTCAGCCTCACTTTTTTGGGCACAATATTTAACTAAGCTTGGGTCTGTGAGTCAAATGACGTCAATCGCATCTTTTTAGCCCCGCCCGAAAGGGTGACTGCATGTCAGGGCGTGGCTAAAACAACATGATCACTCTGGCCACGCCCCTGCCTCTGCCCCATCCCTTTTCACTCCCGTCTGGCCCCGCCTCTCCTGAGCTGGCTGGCAGGAAGTACTGTAGGTAAGTATGATTTATATCAAATAACCCTGATAATGATCTGTCTAATAAATATCTAATTTTCCTGACATAAATAAATGAATAAGTAACTGCGGTTCTAATACCATTTACTTACTGTAGTATTTTTAAGAAACTGCATTGACTTATAAACGTCTGTTTTTCACTCAAATAAACATCAAAGTACCCGTGGTTGCAATTCATTTAAAATCATCAATATACCCAATATAATACAAATGTATCTCATAAACCAGGTACGGAGCTAATAATTATTAATCTGCGAAGTGCAAAAACAAATAAAGTGCAATTTTATCACGTTAAAAAATGTAAAAACTGATTTACAAGCAAACGCGTCCGCGGCTGTAATTCATTGGTGACAGCGCGAGACAGAGGGTGGGGTGGACGAACGTAGGCGAGCGGGAAATGTGATTTAAGGAATGTTTTTTTCTGCTCAGGAGCTTGCGGAATAGATTCATAGATTTATGAATATTGTGATTAACCGTAACTAACGTGTTCAAATTGAATTTTGAAAGATTTGCTCATCTCTATTTTCTGTTTCAAGTTCTTTTTATTACAGTATACTATACAGTATATAGGCCCATATTCAGATCTGATCGCAGTACAAATTTGTTCTCAAAATGGGCAAAACCATATGCACTGCAGGGGGGCAGATGTAACATGTGCAGAGAGAGTTAGATTTGTGTGAGTTATTTTGTTTCTGTGCAGGGTAAATACTGGCTGCTTTATTTTTACACTGCAATTTAGAATTCAGAATTCAACACACCCCACCAAAATCTAACTCTCTCTGCACACTTTACATCTGCCCCACCTGCAGTGCACGTGGTTTTGCCCATTTTGTGAACAAATTGGCACTGAGATCAGATCTGAATAAGGGCCATAGTATGCGAGCACTTTGCGGCACACGCACACTACCGACTGTCCCCTGACTGCCAGGGCAGGCGACAGGGGGGGGGGGGTCTAGGGGGACAAGTGTGATGGGCGGCAGCCCCAGAGATCTGAAGGGCCCCAGATTTTCTGTGCCCTGGCACAGCCACTGCCTGTACTAGCTGGCTTGTCATTGACCCTTGTAGCCCGGCCGTCTACTGTGCACCATCTGTTTTTGGCTGAGTCTGACTAGGGGTTAGTCGCAGGGAGGTAGATAAAATGGGTGGGGCCCTGATTGAGAATCTCACTCAGTGCATGTTGTGCAAGATGTATGCGCACCTGGAGCATGAGTCCCAGTGCGAATACATCTGCACGAGATGTGAGCGAACGTCCGCCCTGGAAGCCCAGGTCACACATCTTGAGAAAGGTCTACGACCGAAACGCGTTGATGCTACTGGAGAGGAGTGAACAGCCATCACCCGCTGGATGTATGTATCGGATTTTGTCTTGTTTTTAAATTGTATTTTTACGCCATTCTGGTGTTTACATTGGACTTGTTTTTATCGTGTTTTGAGCCCTTGTTGGGTGTTCTGTTCTATATTGGATTAAAGTTTTTCACGTATTTAAAAAAAACCCGTTGATTGGTATCCATCCTTGGGAAACTTTAAAGAAACCGCTACAGGCTTGGTGAAGCCACCTAAACTGGTGAGTAAGGTACGCCAATAATTTTGGCCTATCTTTGAATTTGGTGTATGATAGAAACAACATCTACATTGGGCATATACTCTCTCTTTATATGTACCCTGGATGAGATACGGTGAATAGGAGTTGGGTGAAAATCCTATATTCCAGAGAAACAAAGAAACCTTTATGAGTGGACTGCCCAGCACACAAGTGTGAGTTAGGGTACGCCCACCCCATACAACCGCCTCTAATGGTATTATTAAAAAAACTATAGTATAACCTTGGTAAATTCTAATACTTGGTCTATCAAACTTCCCTTTGAGATAAACCGGGTGATCCCCATATGACAAGCTGAGAGGATAAAGAAACCCTTACGAGTTTGAACAACATCTTAACCCCTTCATGACAGAGCCAGTTTGTGCCTTCATGACAGAGCCCTTTTTTTCAAATCTGACATGTCTCACTTAAGTGGGGATAACTTTTTTTTGCTTTTACTTATCCCAGTGATTTTGAGATTGTTTTCTCGTGACACATTTTACTTCAAGTTAGTGGTAAATTTTCGTCGATACAGTCTGTGTTTTTTTGTGAAAAATACCAAAATATCGTGAAAAAATGGAAAATTTAGCAATTTGCAAAATGTTAAATTTTCTGCTTGTGAGACAAATAATCATACCACTCAAAATAGTTAATAACTAACATAGACCATATGTCTACTTTATGTTTCCATCATTATTTCAACTTCCTTTTAATTTTTTTGGACACTAGGAGGCTTACAATATGAATAGCAAATTCTCAAATTTTCATGAAAATTTCAAACACTGATTTTTTTAGGGACCAGTTCAGTTCTGATGTGACTTTGAGGGACTTGTATGTGAGACACCCCCATAAATGATGCCATTTCAAAAACTGCACCCCTCACAGTATTCAAAACAGCATTTTGGAAGTTTGTTAACCCTTTAGGTGTTTCACAGGAATTAAAACAAAGTGTAGGTGAAATTTCAAAATTTCTTTTTTTTTGCAGAGTTTCAATTTTAATACATTTTTCTAACGAATACAGTAGATTTTACTAGAGAAATGTGACTAAAAATTGATTCCCCCAATTCTTTTGTTTTCAAAAATATCCTATATGTGGCCCTAGTGTGCACGTTGACCAAACCACAGGCTTCATAATAGAAGGAGCACCTACTTGATTTTGGAGCCTCCTTTTTATGAGATTTTTTTTAGGCACCATATAGGTTTCTAGGCACCATAAGTGCTAAAAGTTAGGAACCTCCCCCACAAGTCACCCCATTTTGCAATCTACACCCCTCAGGGAATTCATCTAGGGGTATAGTGTACATTTCAAACCCCCAGGGGTTTCACCAATTTTGGTACAACTGGGATGTGAAAATGGAAAATTACATTTTTTTACACAAACATGCAGTTCTGGCTCAAAATTTTTCATTTTCACAAGGAATGAAGGAGACAAAGCACCCCAAAATCTGTGCCCCAATTTCTCCCGAGTACGGCAATGCCTCACATGTGACCAAAAAATACCAGTTGGGTGCATGGCAGGACTTAGAAGGGAAGGAGTGATTTTTGGATTTTGCAGCTCAGATTCTGGTGGAATTTTGGTGGGTGCTATGTCGCATTAGCAAGACCCCCCAAGCACCAAGACAGTGGAACCCCCCCACAAGTGACCCCATTTTGCAAACTACACCCCTCAGGGAATTCATCTAGGGGTATAGTGTACATTTCAAACCCCCAGGGGTTTCACCAATTTTGGTATAACTGGGATGTGAAAATGGAAAATTACATTTTTTTACACAAACATGCAGTTCTGGCTCAAAATTTTTCATTTTCACAAGGAATGAAGGAGACAAAGCACCCCAAAATCTGTGCCCCAATTTCTCCCGAGTACGGCAATGCCTCACATGTGACCAAAAAATACCAGTTGGGTGCATGGCAGGACTCAGAAGGGAAGGAGTGATTTTTGGATTTTGCAGCAAAGATTTTGGTGGAATGAATGGTGGGTGCTATGTTGCATTAGCAAGACTCCCAAAGCACCAATACAGTGGAACCCCCCCACAAGTCACCCCATTTTGCAAAGTACACCCCTCAGGGAATTCATCTAGGGGTATAGTGTACATTTCAAACCCCCAGGGGTTTCACCAATTTTGGTACAACTGGGATGTGAAAATGGAAAATTACATTTTTTTACACAAACATGCAGTTCTGGCTCAAAATTTTTCATTTTCACAAGGAATGAAGGAGACAAAGCACCCCAAATTCTGTGCCCCAATTTCTCCCGAGTATGGCAATGCCTCACATGTGACCAAAAAATACCAGTTGGGTGCATGGCAGGACTCAGAAGGGAAGGAGTGATTTTTGGATTTTGCAGCAAAGATTTTGGTGGAATGAATGGTGGGTGCTATGTTGCATTAGCAAGACTCCCAAAGCACCAATACAGTGGAACCCCCCCACAAGTCACCCCATTTTGCAAAGTACACCCCTCAGGGAATTCATCTAGGGGTATAGTGTACATTTCAAACCCCCAGGGGTTTCACCAATTTTGGTACAACTGGGATGTGAAAATGGAAAATTACATTTTTTTACACAAACATGCAGTTCTGGCTCAAAATTTTTCATTTTCACAAGGAATGAAGGAGACAAAGCACCCCAAAATCTGTGCCCCAATTTCTCCCGAGTACGGCAATGCCTCACATGTGACCAAAAAATACCAGTTGGGTGCATGGCAGGACTCAGAAGGGAAGGAGTGATTTTTGGATTTTGCAGCAAAGATTTTGGTGGAATGAATGGTGGGTGCTATGTTGCATTAGCAAGACTCCCAAAGCACCAATACAGTGGAACCCCCCCACAAGTCACCCCATTTTGCAAAGTACACCCCTCAGGGAATTCATCTAGGGGTATAGTGTACATTTCAAACCCCCAGGGGTTTCACCAATTTTGGTACAACTGGGATGTGAAAATGGAAAATTACATTTTTTTACACAAACATGCAGTTCTGGCTCAAAATTTTTCATTTTCACAAGGAATGAAGGAGACAAAGCACCCCAAAATCTGTGCCCCAATTTCTCCCGAGTACGGCAATGCCTCACATGTGACCAAAAAATACCAGTTGGGTGCATGGCAGGACTTAGAAGGGAAGGAGTGATTTTTGGATTTTGCAGCTCAGATTCTGGTGGAATTTTGGTGGGTGCTATGTCGCATTAGCAAGACCCCCCAAGCACCAATACAGTGGAACCCCCCCACAAGTGACCCCATTTTGCAAACTACACCCCTCAGGGAATTCATCTAGGGGTATAGTGTACATTTCAAACCCCCAGGGGTTTCATCAATTTTGGTACAACTGGGCAGTGAAAATGAAAAAAATACATTTTTTTACACAAAAATGTACTTCTGGCTCAAAATTTTTCATTTTCACAAGGAATGAAGGAGACAAAGCACCCCAAAATCTGTGCCCCCATTTCTCCAGAGTACGGCAATGCCTCACATGTGACCAAAAAATACCAGTTGGGTGCATGGCAGGACTCAGAAGGGAAGGAGTGATTTTTGGATTTTGCAGCACAGATTTTGGTGGAATGAATGGTGGGTGCTATGTTGCATTACCAATACAGTGGAACCCCCCCACAAGTGACCCCATTTTGCAAACTACACCCCTCAGGGAATTCATCTAGGGGTATAGTGTACATTTCAAACCCCCAGGGGTTTCATCAATTTTGGTACAACTGGGCAGTGAAAATGAAAAAAATACATTTTTTTACACAAAAATGTACTTCTGGCTCAAAATTTTTCATTTTCACAAGGAATGAAGGAGACAAAGCACCCCAAAATCTGTGCCCCCATTTCTCCAGAGTACGGCAATGCCTCACATGTGACCAAAAAATACCAGTTGGGTGCATGGCAGGACTCAGAAGGGAAGGAGTGATTTTTGGATTTTGCAGCACAGATTTTGGTGGAATGAATGGTGGGTGCTATGTTGCATTACCAATACAGTGGAACCCCCCCACAAGTGACCCCATTTTGCAAACTACACCCCTCAGGGAATTCATCTAGGGGTATAGTGTACATTTCAAACCCCCAGGGGTTTCATCAATTTTGGTACAACTGGGCAGTGAAAATGAAAAAAATACATTTTTTTACACAAAAATGTACTTCTGGCTCAAAATTTTTCATTTTCACAAGGAATGAAGGAGACAAAGCACCCCAAAATCTGTGCCCCAATTTCTCCAGAGTACGGCAATGCCTCACATGTGACCAAAAAATACCAGTTGGGTGCATGGCAGGACTCAGAAGGGAAGGAGTGATTTTTGGTTTTTGCAGCTCAGATTCTGGTGGAATGAATGGTGGGTGCTATGTGGCATTAGCAAGACCCCCGAAGCACGGTGAAATGATGAACCTAATAATCCATAGATGTGTGGTATATTTTGAAACACTCCTTTATACATAGGCCGGGTTTGTCGGGGCAAGTTTCACAGTGGAAAATAGTTTCCTTTCTTATTCCCTTTTTATAGCAAACTTTGCACCTTTTTTGTGTCCTGCCCTTTCTTGCAGTGGAGGGGATTTCGTTGGGAAAATGCTGCCCTGGTACAATACGGGGGCCAGTACTAGAAGTACTGGGGCCCTCTGCCTGCTGATTCCCAAATGTTAGGCTCTTTATGACTTCCTCTTGAAAGTGCATAAATGTCCCCCTCTGGCCGGTAGAACGGAATAGCACGTAAGCGTTATACAGTGCCATCTGGATGATATACACGGCCAGCTTCTTGTACCAGATATTTGTTTTCCGCAGGGCACTGTACGGCTTCAGTACCTGATCTGAAAGATCCACTCCGCCCATGTACTTATTGTAATCTAGGATACAATTTGGTTTTGAGGTGTGGGTACTGGTACCTCGTACAGGGATGGAGGTGGTACTGTCTCCATGAATTGTTGTCAGTATAAGGACATCCCTCTTGTCCTTATATTTGACCAACAACAAATTTTCGGTGCATATTCCCCTGCTTTCACCCCTTCTCATTACTTGGGCAATGTGCGTTTTGGGGAGGCCTCTTTGGTTCTTGCGCACAGTACCGCAAGCTGCTGTACCTCTTGAACCAAGGGCCTTAAACAGGGGGATGCTGGTGTAAAAGTTATCCACATAGAGGTGATAACCCTTATCCAGGAAGGGGTGCATTAAATCCCAGACAATTTTTCCACTAACACCTACGAGGGAGGGGGGGCATTCTGGTGGTTCAATTCTTGAATCCTTCCCTTCATATACCCTAAACTTGTGGGTGTACCCTGTGGTGCTTTCACACAGCTTATACATTTTTATGCCATACCTTGCCCTCTTACTGGGAAGGTACTGGCGGAATTTAACCCTTCCTTTAAAATGTATAAGGGACTCGTCGATACTAATACATTTATCAGGGATGTATAGCTCTGCAAATTTGGCACTGAAATGATCAATGACCGGCCTGACTTTGAATAGCCTGTCAAAGGTGGGATCATCTCTGGGTGGGCACTGTGCATTATCGGTGTAATGTATAAATTTATGGATTGCCTCAAAACGAGCCCGGGGCATGGCCATACGGTGAAATGGGGTGCTGTACAGAACATCTGTACTCCAATATTGCCTAATTTGTGGCTTTTTTACTATGCCCATATGTAACACCAGACCCCAAAACGTCATCATCTCTACTGCATCTACATGGGTCCACCTAGCAAATGATGACGTGGGGTTTTGAGCAATAAACTGCTGGGCATATAAATTAGTTTGGTCCACCATTAAATTTATAAAATCATCAGAGAAAAATAATTTAAAAATGTCAATTTCTCTGAGACCTGTTGAATCAAATTGGATTCCTGGGATGGCCAAAAACTCAGGAACCTGGGGCTCAAAATTGTCTGGTGGTGGGGTCCATACGAGATCAATTATTGGGGGGGGGTCTCAGCTGCTCTACGGGGGCGTCTTTGAGGGGGTCCCTCATCATCAGAGGAGGAAGAGGAGCTTAAGACAAATCCTTCAAATTCCCCGCTTGCCTCACTGGCTGTGTCAGAGTCAGAGGCAAGCATGGCATATGCCTCCTCCACCGAATACATTCTCCTGGATGACTGGGACGACATTTGGGATGACATTTGGGATTATATTTTTGTGTTACTGGTAGTGAAATGTTTCAACTCGTGTATAGTGTAGGGGGGGGTACAAACTTTATTTCAACCAGGGGTGTATGTAGTGTGTAGTGTGTATGTATGTAGTGCAGAAAAAAAAAAATACAAAAATAAAAAAATTGAAGGGTTCAAAAAAAAAATGGAAGGGGTTAAAAAAAAAAATGGAAGGGGTTAAAAAAAAAAATGGAAGGGGTTAAAAAAAAAAAAAAATGGAAGGGGTTAAAAAAAAAAAAGGTCCTGCGCCAAAAATTGAGCACAGATGTTGGTCAGTAACGTCCGTCACTGAACAGCGCTCAAAGGCAACAGGAATTTGATCCAAAAAAAAAAAAAAAATAGATCAACCCTGTGCCGAAAAAGCTGATCAGTGATGTACGTCACTGATCAGCGCACAGTGGCCACAGGACACACACAAAATCACAGTGTGTGTAAAAAAAAAAATGTAAAAAAGACCCCACAGCACTCACAAAAAATAAAAAAAGGTGATCAGTGATGCGACACTGATTACCAGTGAGGGGCAGCAGGTGCACAACCTTTGGTGGTACTGACAGGTATATATAAAAAAAAAAACCTCTGCACCCCTAAAAAGTTGCTGATCACCTCAGATATAGTGATCAGCACAAAAGGCGGGGGCAGCAGACACAAAATTTAGCACTCTCTATCACTCTCTGTCACTATCTCTCTCTATCTCTCTATCTCTCACTATCTATCACTCTATGACACTGCAGCAGCAGCAGTGACAGGTATATATATATATATAAAAATACCCTGCGCCCCCAAAAAGTTGCTGATCAGTTAATTTATACTGATCAGCACAAAAGGGGGGGCAGCAGTCAGTTATATAAAAAATATATAGCACAATCTGTCACTATCTCTCTATCTCTCTCTCTCTATCTCTTTCTATCTCTCTCTATCTATCTATAGCTCTATCACACTGCAGCAGCACAAAATATAGCACTAGGCCTCTCTATGGCCCTTATTCTGATCGGTGCGGATATTCCCGCATTCTTACGGAGCGGTCCGCACGCCACGGTGTTTTGCCGCATGCGGCCATCGTCCGTAGAAACGCCCACGTGTCCTCCGCATTCGGACGGACTCACTCTTTAAGAACAGGGCGTGTTTACGGACGACATACAAACCATGCGTGTGCGGGAGAAACACTCCGATTCTGCACGGTATTACAGAGTATTACAGAGTATGCTCGGAAATACCGCATCCGACCGGGAGCCAAGCGGTGCTACCGCCCGTAAGCGGAGTATTTACGCCAAACAACCCACTATTAAGTATCTTCTGCAATACATCACATGACCCACTTATTCAATTACCTATCCTCATAAAAAACTGCTTATTTGGAATTGGAATCAATTAGATGCCAATATATCCTTACAAGCATGCCTAACACATGCATTGCACACATTAACCCTTACAGCAATTTAAGTGCAATGGTTTGTATTAGACCCTGTGTAAAAGATTATAAACAATCTACACATATACTGTTTAATGTGCAAAGAAAACCAACAACTGTGAACTTGCATAAACAATTTATTTGAAAACACAATTAACATATAAATAAAAAAATATCAAATAATAAATTAAATCAGGAGATCTCTGAGGTCCTGCAGGTCGGCTAGCAGTAGCCTCAAATGGTGCTCCGCCCGCAGGAGGGCCCCACGCACCCCCTCATCTGCCGGTGTGGTGTCATCTGTGGGCATGTCAAAGGGGCAAAAATTAGTCATGTTATTCATGCATACATTTCACATACTGCGACATAAATTGCACAAATGCTAGGTGACATGTGTGTGTATATATATATATATATATATATATATATATCTATCTATGTAGAGAGATAGAGACACACATAGATAAATAGATATGACACATACATATATACATACATGCAAACTTATTTACTACATACTGTCTTTTTTAGCCTCTACCCTTTACTCTGCAGAAGACATAACAGTCATAGTGTTTCTTCTCAGTCACAACCCACCCATGACTAACCAATGACAAGCATGTCATGGCCTCCGTCAATAAGAACTTGTCACAATCTGCTCAGTCTAAGTTCAGTGATGGTTCGTGGCATGGGAGTTATGCAAATGTCAGGAATGCACAGTACACATCCTCAAAATCATAATTCTGTCTAAACCTGGGGTAGCCAACCCTAGTCCTCGAGAGCTACCAACAGTGCATGTTTTGCAGGTCTCCTCACAGAATCACAAGTGAGCTAATTAGCTCCATCTGTGTATCTTTTAAAATGTGTCAGTGATTAATGAGTGCAGCTGTGCAGCAGCTAGGTTGTCTTGAAAATGTGAACTGTTGGTAGCTCTCAAGGGCTAGGGTTGGCTACCACTGGTCTAAACCAACCTACAATTCTGTGAGGGCAAAAAAACAATCTGAACTACAGGGGGTGTTTAGGTAGAGGAGGCTCCTGGGACACTGGCAACTTCTGACTCCATTCCAAGGTAGGCCGGGCCATACTCCATTTATAGCATACATCCTAGAGTTTATAAATAACATTCACCAACAATATAGATTCCACTATTTGATGGGTCATAATCTACGATTGCAGCAGGTGAATTTAATCCACAAATGATCCACTCATCCCTTTACTCCAGGATCCTGTTTAACTACAACGGTTATGTGGCAGTCAAAATGGAGCTCCAACCCATCCCACAAACCTGTGTAATTGAGAGGTGTCCTGGATGAAAGGGATGCCTTGGACACCCCATCTAACCCGTACCTGTATCTGTAGCTACCCACTTTGGGGTCTATATGAATAGTATTGGAACAAAATTTTTAATCACCAGTGCTACATAACAAATACCAGTACAACTACTTCATGAATGATGCATTATGTAAACATACCGATCTGCTGGGACTCCGGGGCTTGGCACGCCTCCTCCCCCTCGGAATCGGAATCCTCTGGGGCAACCGTGGCCTCCTCAGCCCCCTCCTCCGCCAGCTCCTCTGCCACCATGACCACGTCCACCTCCTCCGCCACAAGCACCTCCTCCTCCACCTCCTCCTCCTCCTCCACCTCCTCCTCCTCCACCACCACCTCCTCCTCCACCTCCTCCTCCGCCACCAACACCTCCTCCTCTGCCACCAACTCCTCTTCCACCTCCTCCACCACCACCTCCTCAGGCACCTCCTCCTCCTCCACCACCTCCTCCACCATCTCCTCCACCATCTCCTCCAACATTTCCTCCTCCTCCACTTCCTCCTCCTCCACCCTTGCCGCCACCTCCTCCTCAGGGTCTTGGGCCTCCTCCTGGTCCAGGGCTGCCTCGGCCTCTTCACGGGCCTGTCGGGCTCGGGCTCGTGCTGTGTGGTAGAAAAAAAAATCATGGTCAATGTCGGGTCATTGGGGCACATGTATTAATCCATAACAAGACATACATGGAAGGGTGATAATGATGGCAAACGATGCAGGCAAGTAGCTCCTTACTGTTAATGGACTCAAAAATGTGACATTTAAATTATTATGTGATTGTTAGTAATTTGTTCAAACATTACAACCCTGGCATTTATCAATGTGTAACACATATTAGATCTGGCACATTGTATGCATCAGAATCCTCAATGCTATGTCATTACATATAAAAGCCACATGACTGCATGTTAACCAGGAAGAAGCACACATAACAGTCTATGGACTTTTAAACCCATGGACACCCACTTATCATGAGACACCTGTTATTGTTTATATATGCTATGTTGTAAGTGCGAAATTTCATAGCTAAAATACTCACAATCAGCAATTTCGCCCCTGATTTGCTGCAACAGCTGGGGCTGGCGCCTGCGGAGGTCCGACCACCGCCTCTCGAGCTGCCCGAGGGACCTCCGCACCCGAGTGCGGGCGTAAATACGGCGCCCTGCCGCAGCATAGGCCCTCCGCTTATGGCGGTTAGTGATAAAGGGCCCCGCACGGCCCAGCCTTGTCTCCATGACGGAGACCAGAACCCTCAGCTCCGCATGTGTAAAGGGGTCTGCCCTTCGTGTCTCCGCCATGTTAACAATGGCATCTATCAACCAATCAGGTGGTGGCATTGGTTGATCACAGTTATTTGTGTTAATAACTTTATTGTTCATCTTTACATGAACAGCGTCTCTGCGCCAACACAAATGGTGACAAATTCGCATGCCTTAAAAACAGTAGTGCTGATGTATGGCAATGAACAAATCTGATATATATAAAACACAGTGTGTATGCACTTAGCAAATCCAATGACGCCTCGCTCCGCCAAGCAACGCGTGCTATAGCTTAGCAACGCATAGCTGTAGTTAGCATTACTTACTCTATGCATCTATGTGTATGCGTACATTTATGTGTAAAAGACACATACACATACTTGCAGGTATCCTGAGACCAGCATTATACACCAGCCCTGCCTGCCTGCCTGGGTGCCTGCCTGCCTGCCTGGCTGCCTGCTCCTTGAAATGTTGAAACATGTGAATAAATTCAAATATCATATATATATATATATATATATATATATATATATATATATATATATATATATATCTGCAAACAAATCATACATCAACACAGGAAAAAATCCCCAACACATTAGAGAATAAATCAATGTACTCACCAGTCATCAGGGATAGTATCAACTACAATAATGAAGATATAACAAACACATAAGATCCCTTGTACAAGGTATAATAATTAGCACCTATATTGAACTTCCCCCAAAACTAAGCACATATGATAAATATCTCCTATTTCTTTGCCATTAGGAGGGCAGGCTGGCTAATTTTAGTTTTGTAACACTGACAACTAACACACTGTACTTATTTGAAGGGCTGATTTTGACTAAAATTGGTGTGTTCTGTCAACTCGATAACATGTACCTGAAGTATCTTTGCGCCACAGAGTCCCGCAGCTGGTATCCCCTCCGGCATTCAGGGGCGCGGGATGGGCGCATGGGCGGATCTTGCGGCTCAGATGGTACCTCCCACTCATCAAAGGGTATCTCACGCCGCACAGCAATGTTGTGGAAAAATATACACAGGCCCACGATCCTCGACACCATTTGAGGCGCATATTGTAAGTCACCACCAGTGCGGTGGAGCACTCTAAATCGACCCTTTAAAAGGCCAATTGAGCGCTCCACCACTTGCCTGGTGGCAACATGCGCCCGATTGAATGCCTCCTGTGGGCCCGGTGCTGGGTAGCTGTACGGCGTAAGTAGCCAGGGCGTACATGGGTAACCGGAGTCACCCAGAACCCACGCATCACGGCCTTCCAGCTCTTGTAGTCTTTGCCATATCCCGGTTTGTCGGATGACATGAGAGTCATGGGCACTTCCGGGAAACTTCGAGTTGAAGGCGAGAATCTCCATGGATGGGCCACATACCACCATCACGTTCAGTGAGTGGAACAATTTGCGGTTCCTATATATCTTCTCACTTCGAGATGGAGGCACAAATGGTACATGGGTGCCATCCACAGCCCCTATCACATTAGGGAAGCCAGCAATTTGATGGAAGGCCTGCTGGCTTCTGCGCAGGGTCTCGGTGGCAAATGTCATGGCCATGAAGTGCCCCTTGCGCCTGAACATGGCCGACGTCACACGCCTCAGGATTCGGCAGAAGGCCGGCTGAGATATTCCAGCAAGTACTGCCACTACTTGTTGGAATGATCCTGAGGCGCAGAAATGCAACACCGCCAGCAGCTGTGTGTGAGGCGGAATTGCTGTCGTGATCCCGTGTAGAGGTTCCAGATCACTCTCAATTAACGAGAGCAGATCCAGAATTACATGTGGCGGTAACCGGTACCTAGTAAGTACCTCATCATCGGGCATAGCAAACAGAGTCACCCGTGTGCGATAGATTCTAGCACGTCCTGGCCTCCTTGGGCGACGAGTGGGGAGAGCCGCAAGTGCCCTTAGCCTCCTCTCCATGTAGCGCATCATTGCTTCAGCAACCTATAAAGAAATGAACATAAATACTGATGCACCTATGCACATAATGGCCATATCCGACTACAAATAGATTTGTATGCTTCAATACGTACAATAGATGGCCGCCCCGTGAAATCCCGCAGATCCATTTGACTCTATAATGATGTAACAATAATATGAACTCAATACACACCGTCCTAAACACACAGATAAAGGTGTCAGCATTTTTTGCCGACATCATGTACTATGAGACATTTCATCTATTGCTGGGACATGTTGTCCTGCAATAGATGAACCCACACAGGTTTAAGACCTGTGAGTGAAATAGTGAACATGTGACATGTTGCAATAATGCGACACGCACTTTGCTGGCCCAACAATCTGTAGCCAGTGAGGCAATGGTGCATACATTCATACACTTACATTGTTAATGGATATCATATCTACAAGGAGCATGGAAGAGCTTACCTTAGACCCTGACAAGTCCAGATCTGGAGACAAATGATTCTAGCAGCCAGTCACTATTTATAGGCCTCTCACATGTGTGGTCTATAACAGTAGAGATGAGTATTGCATGACTTGTGGCCTGGATTATCTAAGGGATTGGGCTACTTTTAGCTTGCAAACAAACTCCACAATACCACAGTAGTCATGAATCAAATGTCATGTCATGCTAGCAAATAGCATGTGTATTGTGCAATAGTCACAGGTGTATCAGAAGATTCTATGCAATGTTAGCATTGGTGACCAGTATTTCATGTCGAACTTTCGCCAGGTTTTACACAATGGAATTTCCGCCACCGTATGCGGCGCGAAAAAACAGCGACGTACGCTCACGCACGGAACGCAGCTGCCGCTGATGTCCGCCAAACAGGATACACAAACAGTATATAAAGGTGTATTAGAAGGTGAAAATGTTGTTGCTAACATGTCTGGATCACAACCAGAGGTGGACCCAGACCTGCAGCAACTATTTGACCAGATGGACTCCAGCACCACCTATGTGCCACTGCACATGCGGCCAGTGGGTAATGAGGAGGCTGCTGGCCCTTCTACAGCAGGGCAACCTGCACCTGACCATTCTACAGCAGGGAAACCTGCACCTGGCCCTTCTGCAGCAGGCCAACCTGCAGCTGGCTCATATGCACCATCAGCAGAATTGTTTGGAACACAACCGGGGACTTCACAAGGTAGTACCATGGCCAGCACTTCAAGTGCAGCGACACGTGACAGGGGGCGTGGCCATGGACGTGGCAAGGGGAGAGCCAGGGCAACAGAGGAACCACAAAAAAAAAATAAGGCATATGAAGCACAGGAGCTTGCCATCCTGGTTCCCCGAGCACGTGATTGGATTGAGTGTCCATCGGAGAAGCTGACACACACACGCAGATGGAAGATTTGGGAACAGATAACGGCAGAGATTAATGAAGTAGCGCCACAAGTTCGTGAGACGGACCATGTGAAGAAGAGGCAAGTTGTTTTGTGATACATGTGCCCAGTAATAGCCAAGTAATGATTTAATTGATGCTTAGATGGATTTTGCAAATGGCCCGTGAGGTTGTTACGATACACAGACATTATTGACATGTTATTTCGTTGAGAGTTAGAGTAGGGTGATTGTGAATGTGTATTGTAACGGTTGATATCATAGTTGCATGTAATATTATCTATTGGACATTAATCACATGTCGTAATATGTAGCACAGAGCAATGGCTGCAACAGCTAACATCTGGAGTGACATGTATTAATATGTCAACTTACATTGCAGGTGGCAGGACTTCAAAACCAACCTGAAGAGGAAGATGACCAAGCGGTGGGAACACAGCCAGACATCTGGGGCCGGGCCCATGCCATCAGGGCTAGAGCTCACCCCCCTGGAGTTGATGGCCGAGAGCTGTATATCAGTTGAGGAGATCAGGGGGGTGAGCACGATGGATAGCGAGGCCCCAGCTGAAGTGTTTGCGTCTTTTATTGAAGGTAAATATTGGTCATGCCATAAACTTGTGCAAGTAATTATCTTAGAATGTGTCCTAATTTTGTTTATCTTTTTCCACAGACAACCCACCGCTTGGTGCCGACTCTGCTCAGGAGGTGGAGGAGTCCGTGCCACCTGGCCCCAGGGGTAGGCCTGTGCAGCAGCAGCCATCGGACCAAGCCGATTTGGCCGCCTTGGCCAACATGCTTGGGGACATCAACCAGCAGGGAGAGTTGGCATCAGAACGGATGCATAGGACCGAGGAGATCCTGGCGAGCTTGGTCAGCACCCAGCAGGCCATCGCTGCGAGCATGCAGGCCATGGCTGAGTCACATCAGGCCATGGCTGCAAGTGCTCAGGTGCTGGCCGAGCAAGCCACCCGCCAAAATGATCTCCTCCTCCACCATAATGAGCTTATGGTGGAGCTGGTTACCAGCAACAGGGTCCTAATGTCATCCGTTTCTGGTGCATTACCACCGGCAACACTCCCTGCTGGCAGGAGGGGTAGACCAGCCAACCCCTCAACATCATCTGCTCCACCTGCCCCAGCATCTGCCCGTGCCAGAAGAGCTGCTGCACAGGCCAAGGAGCCTCCCAAGGCCAAACGTGGTCGCAAATGAACTTGTGGCTGCATTAATCTCCACCGTTATGTGGTCCCAAATCTTCCATTGTGCTGTGTGTGTCAGCTTCTTCTGTCCAATCACGTGCTGAGGGTAACCAGATGAGCCCTTGCTTCATATGTCCTTTTTGGTGCCCCTGTTGCCCTCTTTTGCCTGCCATTACTGTCAGCTGTACTTGAAGTGATGGCCATGGTACTATCTTGTGAAGTCCCCGGTTGTGTTCCAAATGATTCTGCTGATGGTGCATATGAGCCAGCTGCAGGTTGGCCTGCTGCAGAAGGGCCAGGTGTAGGTTGCCCTGCTGTAGAATGGTCAGGTGCAGGTTGGCCTGCTGTCGAAGGGCCAGCAGCCTCCTCATTTCCCACTGGCTGCATGCGCAGTGGCACATAGGAGGTGCTGGAGTCCATCTGTGTGCAATTATATTTGTTTTGTATTCTTATTTATTTTTGTACATTCCTGCCATGTTGTTTTTGTTTGTGATTTTTTATTTTTTGGTCATTGCATCACAGTGGCATTGACTGTGACATGTATAGAAATAAATTTGTTTACTTTACCAAAAATGTGTGGTTTCATGAGTACATGTCGAATACACATGTGTATTGCTAGTATTAATATTCAGTCATGTCCATTGTTAGCAGTTTTAAAGTGTGTGACAAGTACAGCATATGTGGGGGATTAGTACGGTTTCCTTGAAGCAGCAATGGTTTCAATTAAAGCACTGACAAGCGTCCTATTAGTGAGTAATGAGTAAAGGAGTCGATTCTATTGGGTTCAGGTGTTAATGCTTGTAGTCATTAGGCGTACGTTCGCCTACCGCATGAACGAGTGGTGTCCGCAAAGCAATAGTACACTTGTGGACACCGCACATTTCTTCCCTTTTTGATCGCGTACATTCGGAGTGGTATCCGAATGTACGCCCCCCAACATAAGTGTACTCCCCCGTGTCCGCCCATGTTTCCGCCCCGTTTTGCCCACTTTGAAACTACGCCCATGTGTCATTCCGCATGACGCCCATAATACGCCCATATTTCCCGACTGATTGCGGGGAACAGTTTTGTACGGGATTTGGCCGAACAGGTACGGAGTCAAGGCGTGGCACATGCGCGTTGCGTTCTCCACGCATGCGCAGACGCCGAAAAGACGCGATCCGAAAGTATGCGGTAAAGTCCGCGTCAATCAGAATAAGGGCCTATCTCTCTCTATCTCTTTCAGTTATATAAAAAATATATAGCACAATCTGTCACTATCTCTCTCTCTATCTCTCTCTCTCTATCTCTCTATCTATAGCTCTATCACACTGCAGCAGCACAAAATATAGCACTAGGCCTCTCTATCTCTCTCTATCTCTCTCTCTATCTAATAAATCGCAGCAGCACAAGATGTCACAGGATGTCACAAGATGTCACAAGCATAAGCAATATCAATGATCAGGTAAGTATTTTGGATGGGTTCTGGTCAGTATAGGCGGCAGCTGGGCACGGTGACCGCACTGCACGCTATTCCAGACCGGAATGGCGTCTGCAGTGCAGTCACCGTTAGTTTAAACCCCCCTCCATGGCTGTGATTGGTCCGTCGGTCCGACGAACCAATCACGGCCTTTGGGGGCGGGAGGGGTGAGGTGGGGTGACACCAGTGTCACCCTTACACCCCGCGGTGATTGGTGCTGTACTTTACAGCACCAATCACCTCCGATCCCGTGTCACCGGCGAACGTTATTCGCCGGTGACACAGAAAACGCTGTGAATGGCTGTTCACAATGAACAGCCAATCACAGCGATCGCCGACGGGGGGCGGCATCGCCGCCCCCCCTGGGCATGCACGGACATGTCTGCTGTCAGGGACAGCAGACATCGTCCCTCTGTCACTGCGTCTCTAGACGCAGTGACAGTTTTAAGCCATGACGTATATATACATCAACGGTCGGGAAGTACTTCCCGGCCATGACGTATATATACGTCAAATGTCGTGAAGGGGTTAAACACCGTGAGTTGGGGTACGCCCATATTTTCAATAAAAGAAACCTTTATATGTCTGTTATTCTTCACTATTTGGTGAGTGAGGTATGCTAATCCAGCTCCTCACATATAAAATTTCACATTTAGTACATGTCAATTCTACACATGTCGCACTTTTTTTCTTTATTTTGAGTATACCTTGAGAGGGAATATTTTCTGCTTCAAGCAAAATATCCTCTGCTTCAAACATCACTAAAAAGATACCTTTATAAGTGTTACACCAGCGTAGACAAACGTGAGTTTGGTACGCACACAATATCTTGCACATTCGTTTGAAAGAAATTCCAGAACCACACATTGTACACATTGTAAAATCTTTATTGTTCTGTTTATCTTTTTTGGATCATCACGAATATATATACGGCAACGGACATAAACGGTCTGGACTCCAATATAACTGAAAAGGGACACCTTCAACAAAAAGAGGACTATACCCCACGTGTTTTCTAAGTATCTTATTGCGCCTAATTGTATATCAGCTTCACAAAAATTTTCTTCTGTTGGTATGGTTATTTAAGTGTTGGTGACACTTACGTGAGTTGTAACATCAGGGCAGCATAGCGCCATATATCATTCTGTCACTTTCTTCTTTTGTGTTACTGATCTAGAGCGGGCCGTTCAGCGACTGAGAGACATTTACAATCTTGAGCAAAGCATAGATAGAACGGTGGAGGAGTTGCAGATGGGGTCACTGGTAGAGGAGGAGGATAAGGCAGCCAGCTGGGTCACGGTTAGAAGGGGAAACAAGAGGGACAGGAGGGACAGGAACGACATCTCGGATCTATCACACCAAAACAAATTGGCCCGGTTGGACGAAGTTTCGGGGGAGGATAGAGACGAAATGACAGAGCTGGAGGAGACGGCTCCCTCTAGCAACCAGAGGAGCGATCCCTCTAGCTCAAACGGGATGACAGTTAGTGAGGTACCAAGGCAGATAGTGGTGGTAGGGGATTCCATCATTAGGAGAACAGACAGGGCAATCTGCTATCGGGACCGCGATCGCCGCACGGTCTGTTGCCTCCCGGGTGCTCGGGTACGGCACATCGCGGACCGAGTCGACAGATTGTTGGGAGGGGCTGGGAGCAACCCGGCGGTCTTGGTGCACATCGGCACCAACGACAAAGTCAATGGTAGGTGGGATGTCCTCAAGAAAGAGTATAGGGAATTAGGTAAGAAATTAAAGGCGAGGACATCTAGGGTAATTTTCTCGGAAATATTACCAGTGCCACGCGCTAGCTCAGGGAGGCAGAGGGAGATCAGGGAAGTAAATGTGTGGCTTAAGGATTGGTGTAGGAAAGAGGGATTCGTGTTCATGGAACACTGGGCGGACTTCTCGGTCAGGCGCCATCTTTTTTGCCGTGATGGATTGCACCTGAACGAGGAGGGGGCTGCGGTGCTGGGGGGAAGGATGGTTAGAGGGTTGAAGGAGATTTTAAACTAGGCGACGGGGAAGGGGGTGGGGGCAGCAAGACATTATGGGACCATCAGGGAGAGAAGCCGGACTGGGATCAGGAATCATATGGGGGAAGGAGGTGGGGGGGGGGGGGGGAGACATAGACAAAGTCCTGGGACATAACAAGGGTATAATCGGGGGTAACTCTCAGGGTGCATCAGGAATGTCATGTAATAAAATGTTTTGTTGTAAAAGTCACGTTATACCATTACAGTTCTTAGGTACAGATGATCTTAGTATACGGGAAGGAGGGAATGACAGAGGAAGAATTCCCAGAACTATAAAGAGGGCAGGCAGTGTGCATGGTGGGGAGGCCTGTAGAGAGTCTATTGAAGGGGAGAGGGGAAAGAGGAAGCTAGTAAAGAATTCAAATGGGTCCTGGGGTGAAACTAATCACAATATTAGAGCCATATCTAAAAATAAACATAAATTAAAATGCTTACTGGCTAATGCAAGAAGCTTAGTGAGTAAAATCGGGGAGCTAGAAACGGTGATCAGTAGGGACGACTACGACATCATTGGTATTACAGAAACATGGTGTAATGAGTCGCATGACTGGGCATTAAACATGGAGGGATATACACTCTACAGGAAAGACAGGAAAAATAGAAGAGGCGGGGGTGTGTGCCTATATGTAAATAATTATTTTACATCATGTGAGAAAAATATGAGCACAGACCTGGAAGACGACAACTCGGAGACAGTGTGGGCAGAGATAACCGACAATAATAAAAAAAAACAAAAAAAACAAATTTATAATAGGGGTATGCTATAGACCACCAAATATAAACGAAAGGGAAGAGTCTCTTCTTTTAAACCAAATCAAACAAGCATCAAATCAGGGTCAGGTATTAATTATGGGGGATTTTAATTTACCCGACATTGATTGGGAAAACGAAACAGGTAAATCAGCAAGAAGCAATGGGTTCTTAAGCTTACTTAAAGACCAGTTTATTACACAAACGGTAGAAACTCCAACTCGTGATGAGGCACTCTTGGACTTAGTATTAACAAATAACACAGACTTAGTTTCAAACACAAAAGTAATTGAACAATTAGGGAACAGTGATCACAATATGGTTTCACTGGAAATCAACTTCAGTAAATAACATCAAAAAGGATCTGCAAAAATACTAAACTTCAGAAAAGCAAACTTTGAATTATTCAGGGAAGCCCTAACAGGAATTGGGTGGGAAACGGTTATGGAGGGAAAAAATGCAGAGATACTCTAAAAAAGATGCTTGATTCACTAACTATTGAATACATTCCTAAAGTAACTAAAGGTAAATTCAACAAAAAAAAGCCACCATGGTTGGACAAAGAAGTAAGGTCAGCTATCAACAATAAAACCAGAGCCTTTAAATTCTATAAAAATAACTTGAATGAGGAAGCGTTCGCAAAATACAAAGAATCAAATAAAACTTGTAAAGGGGTAATCAAAGCAGCTAAAATATTATATGAAGAGTGCATAGCCACTGAAAGCAAAACCAACCCAAAGACATTTTTTAAATACATAAATAGTAAACGTTTAATTAAGGAAAACATAGGCCCACTAACTGATACTAGTGGAAAAAGTGTTACTGAGGACAAGGGAAAAGCAAAACTGTAAAATGAGTTCTTCTCATCAGTATTTACTAAGGGAGAGCAGACTGTGGAATGAACATTTACCACAAACGGGACAAATAAGCCAGATCTCATTGTGGATTTCACGCCGAAGGAAATAATACTGAGGCTAAGCAAACTCAAAACAAATAAGTCACCAGGGCCAGATGGGATTCATCCGAGGGTATTAATGGAATTAAGGGATGAACTAGCTACCCCCCTACATTATATCTTTAGCAAGTCACTATCGTCAGGTATAGTACCAAAAGATTGGAGAATAGCAGAGGTAGTGCCAATATTCAAAAAAGGAAAAAAGGAAGATCCCGCTAATTACAGACCCGTTAGTTTAACATCAATTGTGGGTAAACTATTTGAAAGATTTTTAAGGGATGGTATCCAGGAATATTTAGATCATCACCATCTACTCAGTACTAACCAATATGGGTTCATGAAAAATCGTTCATGCCAAACTAATCTACTAGGGTTCTATGAAGAGGTTAGCAAAAACCTCGATAATGGAAATGCTGTAGATGTGATTTTCCTAGATTTCGCTAAAGCATTTGATACTGTCCCACACAAGAGATTGATTAATAAAATGGAGAACCTAGGATTGGGTGAAAATATTTGCAGATGGGTAGGGAATTGGCTATGTAATAGAAAACAAAGAGTGGTTGTGAATGGTGCCGTATCAGATATGATACCGGTACTAAGTGGAGTGCCCCAGGGTTCGGTTTTGGGGCCCATTTTGTTTAACATTTTTATTAACGATATTAGGATAGGGTTACTCAGCAATGTATCCATCTTTGCGGACGATACAAAACTTAGCAAAGTCATCAAATCATCAGAAGATGTCACCATGCTTCAAAATGATCTTGCAATTCTAGATGAGTGGGCAAAAAAAATGGAAGATGAGGTTCAATGTAGATAAATGTAAGGTTATGCACCTTGGGAGACACAACCAGTGTGCAAGTTACAACCTTAGTGGAGAGGAACTGAGTAATTCCATACTTGAAAAGGATCTAGGAGTCCAAATAGACAGCAAACTAGGATGTAGTGCCCATTGTAATGTAGCTACAAAAAAGGCCAACAAAATTCTGGCATGTATTAAGAGGGGAATGGAAACTAGGGACTCATGGGTAATTATGCCACTATATAAAGCATTGGCGAGACCTCACCTAGAGTACGGAGTACAGTTCTGGGCCCCACACTATAAAAAGGACATCATAGAATTAGAAAAAGTCTAAAGGCGAGCAACAAAGCTTATTAGGGGAATGGAGAATTTAAGCTACGAGGAGAGATTAAGCAATTTGGGACTTTTTACATTGGAAAAGAGACGTTTAAGGGGGGACATGCTCAACATGTACAAGTATATCAAGGGCCAATATAAGGAACTGTCACACACCCTCTTTTCTACTAGAAAGGAATCTAGGACGCGAGGGCATGAGTATAGATTAGAAGAAAAAAAAATTTCATTCAGCTAGTAGAAAGAATTTCTTTACGGTCAGAACAGTCAAACTCTGGAACTCTCTTCCCAGAGAGGTGGTAACGGCTGGCTCATTAAATGCGTTCAAGGCAAAGTTGGACAAACATTTACTGGAGAAAAACATCCATGGGTACAAATAAGAAATATAAATTGTCTGTAAAATACCAGAACCTACCAAATCAGCAATGGATATCTATACCAGGTTGAACTAGATGGACGCAAGTCTTTTTTCAGCCTTACCTACTATGTAACTATGTAACTATGACTGACTCACTGTGTGCCACTGCCATCTACTGTGTTTGCCCCCTGCCACTCGGTGTGCAGAGCCATCTACTCTGTGTGTGCGCACGGCCTGGTGCCGCAGGCGCACAGCCGTATCCGCCGCTGGTGCTGTGTCTCTGGCTCCTGTACTTTTACATTTACTGTTCTGCACCTACCCTGCCTGCTGGTAGTGCTCAGCGTTCTTTTGTGAAAGTGACAGGCCAGCAGCAGCCGGAGCCAAATCAGCAGGACTGAGAACGAGAGAAGTCCACACCTAAAAGCAGGATCTGGAGCAGCGAAAGTTTAAATGAGGCTCATGCAGAAGAGCGTTGTGTGGATTTGGGATTAGATGGGGGCCCCCAGAAATATCATTGTACAGGGCCCCAAGATTTCTGTTGCCGGCCCTGCTGACTGCGCAGCATTATGCAGGCATCACTGCCCCCTAAACGGTCCGTATGCGCCTGCAACACCGCAATGCCCGCAGCGTGTCCGTTGCTGCTCCCCGACACTACATTATACTGCAGGAGGAACTTGATATATAAGTATTTTTTTAAAAATCTGAACTAGAAATTCCAGGCTTTTAACCCTTTGAGTGCCAGCGTTGCTGGGAGGGATCCTCAAAAATATTGGCTAAAAACTCCAGCGCCGCTCACGGCAACGGTTCGTTCAGAGCGGGCAGTATTGATTTTTCTGTCTTTGCTGCATGAACACTGTACACTGTATGGTACGCTTGTGTATACTAGGATAACCAGCTCTCCTACAGCACGGAAGAGCCACCGAATCCATCCATCATCTGTAAAGGACGAAGATGGATTGTTAGTAACGAGAGCTGCTGTGGGTATCTGGGACCACCTCACTCTGCTAATGGGCACGATCTGTTGCCAGAAAAATGACTTTAAAAGATTTAACAATTCTATTTGTCAGAGTGACGAGATAAGTGTCCGGATTGGTGCTCACACTGACTAGCTGCACGCGAACTGCCCGGCCAGGTACATATACAGTAGCTGGGGATCAGTGGCGTAACTATGAATTGGGCGCCTCCCCGCCGTTAATGGTGGGCGCCCCCCGCCGCACCCCCCGCCCTACCTGTCTTGCTGGTCCCGTCCCGGCTCCCTTGCTGGCTTCATTCTTCTGCTAGTAAGAAGGACCAACACATAATGTCCGCCCCCATACAGCAGACAATTTCAGAGAACTGTCTGCTATATAGGGCGGGCATTTTATTGTGGTCCGTCTCACTAGCAGAAGAATGAAGCCAACAAGGGAGCCGGGACGGGACCAGTGAAGTCAGGTAAGGTTGCGAGCGGCGGATTGGCGGGCAGCAGATGGGCGGATGGGAGGGGGCTAACTATAGCACCACAGCCCCCCGGCGCCCACACATGCACAGCGCCCCCCCCGCGGCCGCGGGGGCTGCGGTGCTATAGTTACGCCTCTGCTGGGGATCTGTGCATGGGTGAAAATGCCAATATGCCACCAAATACAAAAATTTTTAAAAAAATGCAGGTGCACTATACAGACAGAGAGCGGATTCTCTAATAATCCCCGGTGCACATCGCCGGCATTCGCAGAGTTAATAATCGCATATGCAGTAACATATGCGATTATTACCTCCAAAGCGAAGGCCGGCGATGTGCAGCGGGTCCCCCTTCCTTGCACCCTTACCCGCTGTGTGAGGGCTCCGTTTTCTCCTCCCTGCACTCGGAAGCTGTGCAGGGAGGAGGAGGACACTGGTCCGGGCAGCACAGCAGGAGGTTGCCCGGACACAGGTGAGGGGGGTGCGGCGCTGATTGGCGGGGGGCACGCGGGGCGGAGGGGGACGCGAAGGGAAGCCCATAGGCTTCCGTGCGGTTACGCCATCTAGAACTGGCGTAACCCCTCGCAGCGAAGCCCCGGCGGTGGGGCTTTGCTGCATATCAAAATGCAGTAAAAACCCAGAAAACTGTTTTTTTTTTACGGCATTTTTAGTTTAGTGAATCTCGCCCAGAGAGTTTTATTTTTTGCATAATCTTGACCAAGGTTATTGGCTTACCCACCACCAAAACCGGATTAAGGGGAGGGCCCAGGAGGTACATTATCCCGGCCGCTCCCTGCCTGAGTCACGTGACATCAGCCCCACCCATTTCAGCCACCTCCGTCCAGGATAAAAGTAAGTGAAGACTTACTTTTATTGACGTAGAGAGGAAACAATGATCCGATGGTCAGCGACCATCAAATTATTTTACCTCCATGCGGCCACATGCGAGCGGATGTGTAAGTGTACCCATACGATTGCATGGTAGTCGTATGGTAATTGCAGCCTAGCAAACAGGTCTGAATTACCTTTTTCTGGTTACACACACTATTTCTAAGCCCGTCTGGCTAGATTCCCAGGAAGCGGGGATTAACAGTATGGGGAGGATTATGCCAATTCCCGGGTGCAATACTGCGCCCGATGCAAACTGCGATGCCCATCTACGGGAATCCATCTACCGCATATATTACATACATACTTACATGTGTTTACATATGTTTGGTGTTGCCCAGGGCTTCACACTAGGGCTCCATGTGCTGGCCCTGCCTCCTTTGAGTATGATGTCACACACTGGGGGCGGAGTCTATGGCACCTGGAAAAGACAGCATTCTCCAGAGTCCAGGTCGGTGTAGAGGTGCTACTGCCGCGTTACTGGCTGCAGGGTGCCGTTCCATGCATCCTACAAGAGAGAAGCGTGCCGTGCGTAATACTGGTAAACTATGCTAACGACGTCATGCGTAAATAGACATCTGCTATCAGCTGGGGGTACCTGCCTTTCATTATGGCCACATGCCCATTATTCTACCCAACCTTTATCGACCAAGTGGTTTCGTGCAAACGATCAACATTGTCCCAACTTGTCCTTGGCACCATGTTGCCTTTGATGACACGGCTGTCTGGATGATTATATAAAAGGGTTAGGGGTATTTTCTCTGGAAATGCTGGGAACTTGAGACTCTATTTACAGTACATTATATAGAGCAATATCGGTACTTGTGTATTTTCACGGCGCCCAATTAGCATACGTACGTCAGCGTAGTGAAATGCAATTTGCGGTGCGATGCGATGCAATTTCCTTAGTTAATTTTGAGTGCACTCCTGACCGCGGATTGCATCCCATGTGATGAGGTGTGGTCCTAGTTCATTTTAATGCAATGTTATTCGATGCTATGCGATTTTGCACCCCCCCACTATTCATGAAGCGTGGCGAGCAGATGTGGTTATGCGTCATCCCGACCTTTTCATACCCCCAATATACACGTCGGCGTGGAGTTGATTTTATAAAGTTTGGTGAGCGCAGTGAGCCACCGAGCCCGAAGCGTGGCGAGAAACGAGGCCGAAGCGTGGCGAGCACAGCGAGCCCCGCGAGCGGCTGCGGATTATTTGATCTGTATTCTGCGTCCCATCGCAGGGCTCGCTGCGCTCGCACACTTTTCAATATCAACTCCACGCCGACTTGGATAGTGAGGGTATGAAAAGGTCGGGAGGACGCATAAACGTGTCCCCGCCCGGGCCTCGCTGCGCTCGCCACGATTCGGGATGACGTGGATAGTGGGGGTGTGCAAGATAGCATAGCATCGAATAACATTGCATGGGTGCTTTTAAAATGAACTAAGATCATATCTCACCGCATGGGTGCTTAGAAAATGAAAAATCGCATCGCATCACATCGCACCGCAAATTGCATGCAATTTTTTCTACGCAGAGCGTACTGGGCGCCATGATAATACCCAAGTACCGCAATATCCATTAGCTGTAATGTCCTCGGATTTTCCTCGCCACCACCGGTGTTCCCACCCTGGTTGTTAGCAGAGTTCCTCGCAGTAATTGTTGGAAGAAACGCAGGCTCCAAGTACCGGGATTCGTTCACAGAACATGTGCGCAGAGGAGCTGCTGGCATTACAATGTGCATTTAATTCCAGATTATAATTCTGCCTTTCTCTCTCCGATCAGACTTAAGCTCCAAAGGTTAATGAATAGGGACTGACTCGGCGCTGGGGGCACAGTACCATGGCACTGTGAATATACTTCATTTTCCAGCTCTTTTGCTTCTTTTGAAATTTAATGCATCTGTTTTCATGGTTTTGTGACTTGGTGCCTGCGAAGGCTCAGGAAACATAAAACGCACTGCATTATTTTATATCTGTTACTCATTAACCCGTAAAGAAGCTCTGCTTACATTATCCTGCCTGCTCCTCTCTAATGTACCCACGTCGCTCTGTACTTAAGGAAATGTAACTGTGCCAAGGCGCGAAGGAAGCTGGCAGAAATAAGAATACCACACCCACCAGTGGCGTAAGTTCGCCCCAGTTGCCTGGAGGCAAGATTAACCCCTTGGGTGGTATGCCCGGAAATTTACCGGGCTCAGCTGCGCTGCCGCAGTGGGCTGTCCCGGAAAATTTCCGGGCATACCACCATGCATTAGGTGCCCGCCAGTGGTGCCTCCAGCGGAGCACTACCTTTTAGGGGTCCCCCCTTCACTCCCACCCTTGCTCCTGTCGCCCCCCTCCGCTCCGGCGATTGTACTCCGGAGCTCCCCGCCAATCACTATTTGTATCAGTGACATAGGCGGCAGGCACGGGGATGGTCGGCATGGCTCGGGGGGACTCGGGAGAGTTCAGGCGCCCAAGTCCTCCCGATCCACCGCAAAAAATCCCCTAACGCCGGAGCGGAGGTGTGGGTGGGGGCGGCAGCTTCCTGCATCCTATGGTGGGTTTTGCTGGGGCAGGACAAACCTGCCCTGGTTGGTTTGTCCTGCCCCAGCAAAACCCACCACTCAAGGGGATAATATTGGTGCCCCCCCAAAATAGCTCAATCAGTAAGGCGTCTGTCTAAAGGTAGACAGGTCATAGGTTCTATCTAATACAGTGTGTGACTTGCAACAATGATGTTAGCAGGGGGAGTCAGCCACAGAAGCGATATCGATGAATTTCAGTTAACTGATTCAAACTGGCAGGGGAGGAGAGGTGCCCTCTTGGGAGCAGGAGCCCGGTGGCTGATGACTCCATTGCCTCCCAGAATTACACCTCTGCCCCCACATGCAAACACTCCAACAGTGGCTTCACTTTTGGGCTGATGTTGTTGAGAAAAGACCATAAGCTTCTATAGGGTATCGCCAGCATTTCGCCACAGAGGTACACCGGTGTGCGGATTTTATCGCATTCCAAAAATGCAGTAAAAAACCCTGAAAACTTTTCACTTTTAGAAGCTTTAGTTTTAGTACAAACCCCACCCAAATGTAATTCTCTCTGTACAAGTTACATCTGCCCCACCTGCAGTGCACGTGGTATTGTCCATAAGAGAGTGATTGTGCCTTTGCGAATGAACCAGAATAAGGGCCATTATGTTCAAAATTAGGGTGTACAGTCCAATTCCACCGGATTACCATTCCAAAATTCTGGCCACCACAGATAAAGCCAAAGACCTGGACGTACCACAATATTCATACTCACGCAATTGTGTTTTACAGTAGGATCCCATCTCATCTATCTTCCTTAGGCCATGGCTCAGCATGGCTAGCCATGGCTATCCTATTGTTCTCAGCTGCAATACAATACATAGAAATAGAACAATAGAGTAGGGGATTAGCAGAGTAATCCAATTACTCACTTAATCCCATTATAGAGATAGATGGAAGTGGCTACATCTGTACGGCCGCAATTACCGTTTGTCCAAACGCAGCATCACTGCGGCCATATTGTTATCCCATGAACCGTCAATAATTTTGTTGGAGACATGAAAGAGAATCTGTCGGATCAAGGTAAAGGAATGATTTTTCCTTTTAGCATACAGCGATCATAAGACAAAGTGAGAGAATAAAACGGAATCTGAAATTCTCCTGAAAACTGGTGAATTTTATAACAGGAAAAAAATATCTAAGAGAATAGAAGTAAAAAGCCAGCGCCATTTAAATATAAAGGGAAAAAACTAAAAAGAAGACAATACAGCTTTCTTGACTTAGAAATCCCCAGAGAGGTAGTTAAGGAGATATTTTTAAGCAGAACACTTAAAATTCTGGAGTTATGCAGCTAAAAGCGAGCGGGCGATTACAGGAGGGAACAGATTTCCTGCGCATTTGTTTTAAAAGACGAAAGAAATAAAAATGTGTTTAGGAGTGAGACGTTTATACAGAATGCTAAGCACCAACTAATATCCACCTCTATGCGCTGGCATCGCACACGGGGCTGGCCAGCGGTGGACACTTTACCGGTGTCATCTGTAGCAGATTGTCACTACTGGGAATGTGTCTTAATCGCAGCGCACATATGTTTTTATTGCGTCCCTACAGATCCACAAATTTATTTCACACATGCAGTTAAGAGTTTAACATCGGCGTCTATGGTGGCAATAAGTAAATCAGCCTGACCGCAAAGTTAATTGAAGGTCACGCGGACATCCTTTCAGGCGCTTCTGTGGAGCTCAGCCCTGATTGGCTGAGGGGACTCCCATTGACTGATGTCGGTAGGAATATCTTTATTCTCAGGGGGGGGGGGGGGGGAGCTGCATGCATTCGTAAGGTTCTGGTACTTGCTTTATTATAACCGTGTTAAAAGTATCCCCCGGCTGTGGCAATATACTGCTGTCGGAGCCCGGTGATGGTTGCAAAAATACAAACAACCTCTACCCTCCCATATTTTTGTAACTAGGACCGGTACAAGAGCCTGGGGCTGGTTTTGGAAATATGGGGGACCCCTACTCTTTTTGTCCCCCATATTTTTGTAACTAGGACCGGTACAAGAGCCTGGTGCTGGTTTCGGAAATATGGGGGACCCCTACTCTTTTTGTCCCCCATATTTTTGTAACTAGGACCAGTCCAAGAGCCTGGTGCTGGTTTTGGAAATATGGGGGATCCCTACTCTGTTTTTCCCACGTAATTCTGAAACCAGGGCCAGCTCAAAGAGCCTGGGGCTGGTTATGTTCACGGAGGATGGGGAAGCGCACATTCACATTACTTAAAAAAAAACGCCAGAAATTGAAATAGGAAAATCAGGAAACAGTCACTTGGTCTACAAGCATTAGGTCAACACCGCAAGGTCGACATGTCATGAGGATTTTCAAGGTTTTTTTTTGAACCGACATGTGCCGACAGGCAATATTTCAAGCGCTACCATCCACTAGGGCGTGGAGGGAGAATAAAATAGTGCCTGAAGCATAGCGAGCGCAGCAAGCCATGCGAGGAGATGCACAGCTACATTTTAGTGTTCATGTCAACTGTGTCGACATTCGGGACAAAAAAAACTGGAAAACCCAATGTCGACCTTTTGACTGTCGACCGTCCCCATGTCGACATAATGCTTGTGTCGACATAATGCTTGTGTTGACCTAGCCCCTGTCGACATTCCTGCATGTTGACCTTCATGCATGTCGACCTAGTTGCTGTCTATTCAATGATCCCTACCCGAAAAATCACACCCTATTACTGTACTTGTGCGGTTTTCACCCAAAAAATAACACATTTGACCTGTGCAAATTTGGCGTGATTTACTAAAAAATCTCACCGTATTACTGTCCATTTAACCCCTGTCGGATTTATTTGTGAAGCACGACAAGAAGCACGATTTGAGCATAGGTCAGACATATTTTCAGTGCAAGCATATTATGAACGACAGTGAAAGCGAAACTCTTGCATCTGCTTGAATGTCATTTTTCACGCGCATAAAGAGCCTTTTAAATCTTCGACATTTCTATTTACAACTATATGTAGTTTTGAGTCTCGGAAAAAAATATCTCTAATGATAAATAAATCCCCCTGCGTGAGAAACGAGGCAACAAGTAAACAAGCGAACAAGTGATAAGTGCAGTAATTACGGCAATAATAAACCGCACGGTCTACGCAATGCAAAATCCAAACTCCTCGCTTGAAAACAAGTCGCACAGAAATGTTCACATTGTGCCTAAATTAATTGATTTTACCAAAACAAAAAGCGATTGCATCTGGTCGGCCATTTTCCTGAGTGCCCGCAGTGCGGAGTGCAGAGTTACCTTCTGTTTGGTATTAAACTTCTCTTTGTCTTGTGAGGGCAAAAGAGAACACAGTTCTCCAGTCCTGTAAATGGAAGTCATTTAACATTGTGATTCATTCATTTGAAACACTTAGCAATAGCGAAATAATTGTTGTTCCAGCTGTGATTCCCGATCTTTATAACAATACAAATAGGTTACATAAATATTTCTTGTTTGTCGCACCGGGTTACACGCTGTAATGTGTAATCCAGTTATTTATTCCCCACTGCAAATACTCCACTTATACGGAAAACTGAGATTTATTTATTGTTTATTCTTATTATCTGTGGTTTAACTTTACGCTGTAAAACTAGTTATTGGGCCTGATTCAGACTGGGTCGCTTATCTACAAAGTCGCAGGTGACTGCGAGTAGATAGCCACCACCCAGGCAGAAACAAAACCGTTTAAATTTGTGAGCGAATTGCGAATGGATCCCTATTTGCTATTCACCCGCAAATCTATACGCAATTCACAAACTATCGAATGTTTTTTTCCAGTCTGTGCAAATGCGATTAACTCCGTCCCTTCCACAACACTCTGACTGAAACAGGTGGAACTAGCAGGTACCCAGGCCCACCTGCTGCTGCTACGGAAGCGGAAGAATCCTAAAATGTATACTGCTCACATATAGGCAAATAAAACCCGCTATTTTAACTTTTGAGAAATGTGCTCCCAATTTACTTCTGATGTGCATCATCCTCTACATCTGGGAATTTAATTGCGTGCTGTTGAGAGGTGGATAATACTATTGCGCAGTCTCTATGATGCGACACCTTGGAGGCATAGGAATCTAACCAAGATGGCCACCGTTTTGACTGCTGTACAGAATGGAGAGAAAAATCAGTGTCGCAGAGGATAAGCCAGGGACTAATGGTGAGATGCTATGCTAATCATATCACAGACACTCCCAGAAAACGACAAGTTACCACCCACAAACGCTGACTTCCTGTCAACTTGCGAAAGGCTTGAGTATCGCTGTTTTGCCTTGCGCGTGCGATAATTGAATGATGCATGAATTCGCATAGCATTGAGCAGCTTTGAATAACCTCTGAATAACCCCCATTGACACATTTTGCACCTGTCGGGGACTAACACGTGCAACAGAAATAATGCAACAACCTGGGCGGAATAAACAGAAGGCAAACAGTTAAACCTCCAACGAGAGAACGTAATGCAGATTCTACTACAAATTCCCAGGAGAAATTCTGTCGTGTTTTATTTTTCTGTAGGAAAAGACGCATCACAGTGGAACAACAGAATTGGACTATAGAGAGGAGTATCTTGTAAATCACAGTGTACCACAGTAACCTGGACAATGGCATGCAAATTATAATGGGGGAGATTGCTCAAGCCTTAGGTAAAGATAAAGGGGAGCAGTTCCACAAACCAACCAATCGGCTTCTAATGCCGTTTTCAGACATGTGACCTGGGAATCTGCTGGGTCTGGAAAACAGGGTTTTCAGGAGAAGGGACCCGGGACTTAGTAACTTAACAGAAATATGTGTCGTCGTCCCCCCCCCCCCCACCTCCACCGCTGCTGGCCCACCAGGACCAGCTGATCTACAGTACATGTCTGCGGTCCCGGCGATCCTCCTGATACAATGAAGAAATGTCCCATGCAAAATGGCCGCTGCCTCACAGCAGACTTACTAACTATTTGCTGTGAGGGAGCAGCCATTTGGTTAAGGGTATTTATAATGGCAACAGGAGGCGCACCCGGACCGCAGACAGGAAGATCTGCTGGTCCAGACGGTCTGGCAGCAGAGCAGTTACAGACCCAGTGGCGGTCCCTTTAGCAGAGAAGCAATAGCCCTCACAGACCTCTAGCGCCCAAACCTACCAAATGCCTCCAAGCCACGCGGAGTCTGCAGAGCTGTTGTTGCGCTACTGCCATTGGGTGTTCACATGCGATAAACCGGGATTTTCTTTCTAGTGTGAAATGGGTATAACTGATATTTTTGTAGCATAGCTGGTAATATGGCAGCAAGTTCAGTACATACTATCAGATACTGTAATAAGTCCCTATTCAATAAACGCTTCACTTTTATCCGCCACAGTAAATAACGAATTGGTTGGCGCTGTAGACACTTAGGGGGTTATTTTGGTCCACCAAACCCAGCCTTGCGAATCGTTGGCACAGTAACATCCATTTGTAGGACAGGGGGAACCTTCTGCATCTTTCGATGATCACCGACCATCGAAAGATGTAGAAGGTGCACACATATGGAAGGTAGCTATGAGCAACCTTACATATGCATGCACGCTGGGAACGCCCATGAAACACTGGGCATTCCCATACGCTAATGGGGCTGCCCGGCTCCCCACGCCCCACTCCGCCCCCCGTTCGCTAATGGGACTGCCTTGAGTGACTGGCAGGTCTGCATCTGACTTCACTTAGGCAGAGAACAGTGGCGGATATTACTTGGGGGGGGGGGGGGCTGAAAACCGCCATTGGTTACAGTACTGTAGTGTACAATGACCTGACGCAGTGCAGTGCGGGCTGTGTGTGTTACAGTACTGTAGTGTACAATGACCTGAAGCAGTGCAGTGCGGGCTGTGTGTGTTACAGTACTGTAGTGTACAATGACCTGACGCAGTGCAGTGCGGGCTGTGTATGTTACAGTACTGTAGTGTACAATGACCTGACGCAGTGCGGGCTGTGTGTTACAGTACTGTAGTGTACAATGACCTGACGCAGTGCAGTGCGGGCTGTGTGTGTTACAGTACTGTAGTGTACAATGACCTGACGCAGTGCAGTGCGGGCTGTGTGTGTTACAGTACGGTAGTGTACAATGACCTGACGCATTGCAGTGCGGGCTGTGTGTGTTACAGTACTGTAGTGTACAATGACCTGACGCAGTGCAGTGCGGGCTGTGTGTGTTACAGTACTGTAGTGTACAATGACCTGACACAGTGCAGTGCGGGCTATGTGTGTTACAGTACTGTAGTGCACAATGACCTGACGCAGTGCAGTTTGGGCTGTGTGTGTTACAGTACTGTAGTGTACAATGACCTGACGCAGTGCAGTTTGGGCTATGTGTGTTACAGTACTGTAGTGTACAATGACCTGACGCAGTGCAGTGTGGGCTGTGTGTGTTACAGTACTGTAGTGTACAATGACCTGACGCAGTGCAGTTTGGGCTGTGTGTGTTACAGTACTGTAGTGCACAATGACCTGACGCAGTGCAGTTTGGGCTGTGTGTGTTACAGTACTGTAGTGTACAATGACCTGACGCAGTGCAGTGTGTCAGGCCCGTGTGTATAGCGATGGTTATCATCACCATCAATGGCTGCCAGGCTGTGTACTGTACTAGCAGGATATATATCATCATATGATTTCCTTCCTTTCAAATCAACGGGGTAACTTCGGCGTATCTAAATATATTTTTGGGTAAAAGGTAAAAAAGTTCCCTGACCCCTGGTCTAGATTTAACACTCACCAAGATTTTAGACGTTCAGGAGGCAGTTAACACGCGGTCTTTGGATGTATTAGGTTCACTACACAGTAGATCTACACAGTAAAGAGTCAGTAGGTCTCTGAACCGGATGACATGTTGCATAAAAACTGCTCCATTATTAATTTGCAGACATCATAGATGCAGTATATGACGATTTCTCTCCCTGCCAACAGTGGGTAGGATCCGTGATAAGCTCAGCCACACATACTGTGCCACGCTGCAGACAGACAGTAATTGCCTGTATATATACAGTACAGCAGTGGCCTTGATGATACGCAGCTGAAGCCGTGTTGTATTATGCGGAACAATCGCAGTCCGGAGTCTGTGTAATAATCAGCTGGTAATTCTCCCTCATTCAGCCCAGAGACAGCATCTAAGAGCTGGCATTATACCTGCGCTAAATGCTGTTCCGTGCTCTCAAAAGCCGCTTCACGGGGGTTATTCCGGTTGATTCGCTCGGATGCTAATTCGCATCCTTGCGAGTCAACCAGATTCAGCCTTGTGAATGGTGGTAGGCCGGCCCACCAATCGCAAGGCGCGGACGTTCGCACTGGTTGCGAATGGATGGTTTACATAAACATCCATTCACAGCCTGCGGGGGAACACCCACATCATTCGATGGTCGCCGAATCCTCATTACTTTGGTGCATACACAGTGCGATCGCAGCACATACGCAGTCTTGTACGCATGAATTACAGTAGACCCTTAGTCTGTACACTTGTAAAATGCGCTGTAAGCGTAACCTCGCCCTCCGGTAAGATACGCTGTATTGCAGATGATTCCAGTACTGTATGTTTAGTTGCATCTGGAGGTTACAGTAGATGCTTCATATGCAAAACATAACTCCGCACTTAGTTAATTCCATTAAAAGTCCCCTGTAATTTAATGGTTGGACACCATCAGTATCAGCTGAATTTGTCTTTTATTTATTTTTAATTACGTTTTCCTTTGGATCACTTCAGGAAGAAGATTCCCTTTGGATTCAGCTGTTTGATAAAATGGTAAATGAGGGTTTGGAGAGTATTTAGTGTGACGCTCGATGCTTTCAAAGTCTGAGTTTAAAACTTCCGTTCAGTAAAATATCAGGAATACAAGGGTCAGGGACAAAATGCCTCTGACCTGAGAGCGCTTGGTATGTTATGCTTCCTTAAAGCAGCTGCTTGGATGGGGTGGGTCGGTCCCCAAAGAAACACAAAAATGAGATCAAAACTACAGAAAGCAGCGCTGGGAATTAATGGGTGAATCAATGCATTTAAAAAATACAAATTTAATAAAAAGTACAAATCGAATAAAGAACATTCACAATAAAATGACATGCATAAAACACTGGTATAAATATGAAAGGTGGAGGATTAATCATCCAGATCTCACGTGGTTAAGATTGTCCACAGTCAGGGTTGTTGTGACCTGCAATGTCCACACACTCTTTAGTCCCAATTTGTAGAGGAAATCCCAGAGAAACACAGCAATTGAAGGTCTTATAAATCGGCTGAGGGAGTGGCTGGTGTTAGAGCCTACCTTCTACCTCACCGTGGCCCTTATTCTGATTGATGCGGATATTCCCGAATTCTTACGGTGCGGTCCGCACGCCACGGTGTGCTGCCGCGTGCGGCCATCGTCCGTAGAAACGCCCACGTGTCCTCCGCATTCGGACGGACTCACTCTTTAAGAACAGGGCGTGTTTACGGACGACATACAAACCATGCGTGTGCGGGGGAAACACTCAGATTCTGCACGGTATTACAGAGTATGCACGGGAATCCCGCATCCAAACGGATGGCAAGCGGTGCTTCCGCACGGAAGCGGTGTATTTACGCAAAACTACCCACTATTATGTCTATTCTGCAATACATCACATGACCCACTTATTCAATTACCTATCCTCATAAAAAAATGTTTATTTGGAATTGGAATCAATTATATGCCAATATATCCTTACAACCATGCCTAACACATGCATTGCACACATTAACCCTTACAGCAATTGAAGCAGCAATGGTTTCAATTAAAGCACTGACAAGCGTCCTATTAGTGAGTAATGAGTAAAGGAGTCGATTGTATTGTGTTCAGGTGTTAATGCTTGTAGTCATTAGGCGTTCCGTTCGCCTACCGCAAGACCGAGTGGTTTCCGCAAAGCAATACTTGACTTATGGACACCGCACATTTCTATTGGTTTTGTTCGCGTGCATTCGGAGTGCTATCCGAATGCACGCCCCCCAACATAAGTGTACTCCCCCGTGTCCGCCCATGTTTCCTCCCAGTTTTGCCCACTTTGAAACTACGCCCATGTGTCATTCCGCATGACGCCCATAATACGCCCATATTTCCAGACTGATTGCGGTGCACAGTTTTGTACGGGATTTGGCCGAACAGGTACGGAGTCAATGCGTGGCACATGCGCGTTGCGTTCTCCACGCATGCGCAGACGCCGTAAAGACGCTATCCGAAAGTATGCGGAAAAGTACGCATCAATCAGAATAAGGGCCCGTATTTTGTGTCCACATTTGGAGATGCGTGGCTGAGAAACTTCTCAGCCACGCATCTCCAAATGTGGAGACACCTTGATAAAGCTGGCATTAGTCCAATGAAACGCGTTGGTGGTGCTGCTTCACTTTTCTGGATCCAGGGTGTTCTTTGAATAATCTTCTACCCATTTACCTGACCACAAGATCTCCACTTTTTTGGAAACTTCTCAGCCACGCATCTCCAAATGTGGATACGAAATACGGTGAGGTAGAAGGTAGGCTCCAACACCAGCCACTCCCTCAGCCGATTTATAAGACCTTCAATTGCTGTGTTTCCCTGGGATTTCCTCTACAAATTGGGACTAAAGAGTGTGTGGACATTGCAGGTCACAACAACCCTGATTGTGGACAATCTTAACCACGTGAGATCTGGATGATTAATCCTCCACCTTTTATATTTATACCAGTGTCTTATGCATGTCATTTTATTGTGAATGTTCTTTATTCGATTTGTACTTTTTATTAAATTTGTATTTTTTAAATGCATTGATTCACCCATCATTAATTCCCAGCGCTGCTTTCTGTAGTTTTGATCTCATTTTTGTGTTCAGTAAAATATGTCTGTGGCCAAGATCCCGGCTGCCCGTGAATGCTGGTGTCTGTAGTTCAACACGTTGCAGCTCTGATAATATGAATAGTTTCAGCATTGATAAGCAGTTGGCATTGGCGCATCCTGTTAATTTGGCGCTTACTGCGCACAGAAGTGGTGAAGAGACGTTAGTAGCGCTGTGATGCGGCGCTGGAGGTGCTTGGTCCAGACGACAGAGAACTGAATCCGTCTCAATATACAGTACATGATAAGAAATGTGGTGCCTATGCGATAAATCCCAAATGCAATTTAACCTTGTATGCGTTTTTACTATTATAATCATCACTTGTTAAGAAAATACAGATTCTAAAACTTTGTATCTTCCTTTTTGTGTGTTTAACTAAAGACTAGATGGGCCAAGTGGTTATCTGCTGTCAAATTATATATTTCTGTTACTAATAAAACATCTCCACCCTCAGCTCACACTACAGGGCATAAGAGGAGACTGAGATAAGAAGACTGCTGCAACACAGGCTGTGTTCTCTGTTGCAGAGGCAGAGGCGGATTTAAGGGGGGGCGAACGGGACGGTCGCCCCCCCCTAGGCCAGTGGAATCACTGCGGGGGGCGAGGGGTATACTCCTTACTGCTGCCAGACGCATCTGCACCTGCACCTACTAATTAATGATTGTAGTGATGATGGGGAGGTGATGACACCGCCTCTCTCACCCAGTAGCTGATATAGCTGGGCTTTCTCTCCCCATCAGGACTGGAGGGGGAGGGTCAAGTTTAAACAGTAAACCCCCCCCCCCCCCAGAAGAGAAGTCTCGATCCGCCACTGTGCAGAGGGACTTAGAGAGGTTTGCTAAGAGTCAACATTAGGGACTTCTATGCCCAGAGAGCAGTCAAAGTGACTGCAGCAAACCACTGCCCTTGCAAATTACTTGGCTGTACAGTGGCTGCTGTAAATAATGGGAGATTTGATTTATGACGCAAGGCAGCAGGAGATAAGAACTTTAAAAGGGAGTCTCCAAGCATGATCAGGGAAGGGTAGACACAGTGAGCACAGAATGAAAGATGTATTCCTATCATGTTAGTAAATCAGACATTGTACTACTACATCCATATGCTTGAATAAGTTTATAATGCGTCTTGCTTTAATTCCAATGTTTATTTTATTTATAGCGAATATTATTTATATGAAGGCAGTGCGGAGAGGCTTAACTAAGACTTCAGTTCATCTTGAGGGATTACAATGAAAATGCCCCAAGTCCGGGTCTCTTCTACGCTCCGAGAGAATCGAGTCTCCATATAAAAAACATTTCTGGAGAACAATTATCACCTTTCCAGCAGACCTGGGGAGCGCAGAAATCTATCACAGGAGCGCGACGTGGCTGGAGGGAAAAGCCTCTGCTATTCTGTCACTTAATTACGGGATAAGGTGCGCTACTTATGATTAATCACTAATATTAGATTGCATTGAAGGTGACAAAATAATCTAAACTTGTATTTTCCATCAGCCCAGAGAATATTAGCGTATGATACATAATGAAACTGCTGAGAGTCCTGTAATAAGTGTTAATTACGTGCAGTTCATAAAGTCGGCTAGAGAAAAATGATGTATTTCATTGTTTGTAACAATGGGCGAACATTTAAAAAATGAGGTTTAGTTACATGTAATACACGGTTCTCGCACCGCAGACAATGCTAGCCTTAAATATAAAGGGGGAGATTCTCTAAACTTAAAATGCGTTAAAAACCTGATAACAGGCAATGCCCCATAGAAGCCGGTGGGCTTTTACCATGACCCACCGCCACCCTGCACCGACCCAGCGCCGCCCCGCACCGACCCCCGCATCGACGCCCCCCTCACCTGTGTCCGGGCAGCACAGAGCTGTGCTGCCCAGACATAGAAACATAGAATTTGACAGCAGATAAGTACCACTTGGCCCATCTAGTCTGCCCCTTTTTTTAAACATGTTACCTCAAACCATATTTGATCCTTATTTTTTTGTAAGGATATCAATATGCCTATCCCAAGCATGTTTAAATTGTACTACTGTATTTGCGTCTACCACCTCTGTTGGGAGGCTATTCCACTTATCTACTACTCTTTCTGTGAAAAAATTCTTCTTCACATTTCCCCTGAATCTTCCTCCCTCTTTGACCTGTGACCTGCTCCTCCCTGCACTATGATCCTCTTCCGGGTGCAGGGAGGAGGAGAGCCCGGCGCAGCAGCAGCGCCGGGTAAGGGAGGGAGGGGTGAGCCGCCGGGTCCCGATGGGACCCGCTGTCTCTCACCGCAAAGGACAGCTCTTAACGCAAGAGCCGTCCTTTGCCATAATTATCACATATGTTAGAGCATATGCAATAATTATGTAGGCGATAGGGGGCGGAGCTGGGGAGCGGATGTTAGAGCACCCCCCCCCCCAAAGTCTACATTAAACAGCCCTTTATTAACCGTGCAGCCCAAACACCCAAGAAGTGATGGGGTACGGTCATTAGGTACATCCAATTAAGGTCGACATGCATTTTGTTAACCACTGAAGGTCGACACCTGAAATAAGTCAACATGACTAATGTCGACACAAGCAAGAGGTTAGGGGTGTTTTCTCATGAAAATTACCGCCTATGCGCAAGCACAGTCCTCCACCGTCGGGGACGAATCTGAATCGGTCCCTTAGTGCAAAGTCAAATTCAGTCTAAGGTTTTAGAGAAAACAACCGGCACCGTATCACTCCTTCTCCTCCAATAAATCCTGACAGCGGCAGATCGCAGTAAGTATACATATTTATAGGTAATCCCTATTTTTAAGCACTATGGTGCAATTACGGACACAGTGGGAAACGCACCCTTACGCTGCTGCACAAATCTCTGCTCTGCAAAAAGGTTTTACAGGGAAATCTGCAATTACATCTGTCAGTAACGTAGGGAATAATAACAGGGACAGCAGTGCGTCTGTCGTGTAAACACAGCTTGTCCATACGGAGTCTGCAGAAGGGCCAACAGCACTGAGGTCCCCGGTATATCATGTGGTGTAGATTAGGGGAGAGTGCTGTATGATGGCAGATGGGGACAGCTCAGTATCCTGTATAATGTCCTGACAGCACTGAGGTCCCCGGTATATCATGTGGTGTAGATTAGGGGAGAGTGCTGTATGATGGCAGATGGGGACAGCTCAGTATCCTGTATAATGTCCTGACAGCACTGAGGTCCCCGGTATATCATGTGGTGTAGATTAGGGGAGAGTGCTGTATGATGGCAGATGGTGACAGCTCAGTACCCTGTATACTGTCCTGACAGCACTGAGGTCCCCAGTATATCATGTGGTGTAGATTAGGGGAGAGTGCTGTATGATGGCAGATGGGGACAGCTCAGTATCCTGTATAATGTCCTGACAGCACTGAGGTCCCCGGTGTATCATGTGGTGTAGATTAGGGGAGAGTGCTGTACGATGGCAGATGGTGACAGCTCAGTATCCTGTATAATGTCCTGACAGCACTGAGGTCCCCGGTACATCATGTGGTGTAGATTAGGGGAGAGTGCTGTATGATGACAGATGGTGACAGCTCAGTATCCTGTATAATGTCCTGACAGCACTGAGGTCCCCGGTATACCATGTGGTGTAGATTAGGGGAGAGTGCTGTATGATGGCAGATGGGGACAGCTCAGTACCCTGTATAATGTCCTGACAGCACTGAGGTCCCCGGTATATCATGTGGTGTAGATTAGGGGAGAGTGCTGTATGATGGCAGATGGGGACAGCTCAGTATCCTGTATAATATCCTGACAGCACTGAGGTCCCCGGTATATCATGTGGTGTAGATTAGGGGAGAGTGCTGTATGATGGCAGATGGGGACAGCTCAGTATCCTGTATAATGTCCTGACAGCACTGAGGTCCCCGGTATATCATGTGGTGTAGATTAGGGGAGAGTGCTGTATGATGGCAGATGGGGACAGCTCAGTATCCTGTATAATGTCCTGACAGCACTGAGGTCCCCGGTATATCATGTGGTGTAGATTAGGGGAGAGTGCTGTATGATGGCAGATGGGGACAGCTCAGTACCCTGTATAATAACCTGACAGCACTGAGGTCCCCGGTATATCATGTGGTGTAGATTAGGGGAGAGTGCTGTATGATGGCAGATGGAGACCGCTCAGTATCCTGTATAATAACCTGACAGCACTGAGGTCCCCGGTATATCATGTGGTGTAGATTAGGGGAGAGTGCTGTATGATGGCAGATGGGGACAGCTCAGTATCCCGTATAATGTTCTGACAGCACTGAGGTCCCCGGTATATCATGTGGTGTAGATTAGGGGAGAGTGCTGTATGATGGCAGATGGGGACAGCTCAGTACCCTGTATAATGTCCTGACAGCACTGAGGTCCCCGGTATATCATGTGGTGTAGATTAGGGGAGAGTGCTGTATGATGGCAGATGGTGACAGCTCAGTATCCTGTATAATGTTCTGACAGCACTGAGGTCCCCGGTATATCATGTGGTGTAGATTAGGGGAGAGTGCTGTATGATGGCAGATGGGGACAGCTCAGTACCCTGTATAATGTCCTGACAGCACTGAGGTCCCCGGTATATCATGTGGTGTAGATTAGGGGAGAGTGCTGTATGATGGCAGATGGGGACAGCTCAGTACCCTGTATAATGTCCTGACAGCACTGAGGTCCCCGGTATATCATGTGGTGTAGATTAGGGGAGAGTGCTGTATGATGGCAGATGGGGACAGCTCAGTATCCTGTATAATGTATGACAGCACTGAGGTCCCCGGTATATCATGTGGTGTAGATTAGGGGAGAGTGCTGTATGATGGCAGATGGGGACAGCTCAGTATCCTGTATAATAACCTGACAGCACTGAGGTCCCCGGTATATCATGTGGTGTAGATTAGGGGAGAGTGCTGTATGATGGCAGATGGGGACAGCTCAGTATCCTGTATAATAACCTGACAGCACTGAGGTCCCCGGTATATCATGTGGTGTAGATTAGGGGAGAGTGCTGTATGATGGCAGATGGTTACAGCTCTGTATCCTGTATAATGTCCTGACAGCACTGAGGTCCCCGGTATATCATGTGGTGTAGATTAGAGGAGAGTGCTGTATGATGGCAGATGGTGACAGCTCAGTATCCTGTATAATGTCCTGACAGCAGTGAGGTCCCCGGTATATCATGTGGTGTAGATTAGGGGAGAGTATTGTCTGATGGCAGATGGGGACAGCTCAGTATCCTGTATAATGTCCTGACAGCAGTGAGGTCCCCGGTATATCATGTGGTGTAGATTAGGGGAGAGTGCTGTATGATGGCAGATGGTGACAGCTCAGTATCCTGTATAATGTCCTGACAGCACTGAGGTCCCCGGTATATCATGTGGTGTCGATTAGGGGAGTACTGTATGATGGCAGATGGGGACAGCTCAGTACCCTGTATAATGTCCTGACAGCACTGAGGTCCCCGGTATATCATGTGGTGTAGATTAGGGGAGAGTGCTGTATGATGGCAGATGGGGACAGCTCAGTATCCTGTATAATGTCCTGACAGCAGTGAGGTCCCCGGTATATCATGTGGTGTAGATTAGGGGAGAGTATTGTATGATGGCAGATGGGGACAGCTCAGTATCCTGTATAATGTCCTGACAGCACTGAGGTCCCCGGTATATCATGTGGTGTAGATTAGGGGATAGTACTGTATGATGGCAGATGGGGACAGCTCAGTATCCTGTATAATAACCTGACAGCACTGAGGTCCCCGGTATAACATGTGGTGTAGATTAGGGGATAGTACTGTATGATGGCAGATGGTGACAGCTCAGTATCCTGTATAATGTATGACAGCACTGAGGTCCCCGGTGTATCATGTGGTGTAGATTAGGGGAGAGTGCTGTATGATGGCAGATGGGGACAGCTCAGTATCCTGTATAATAACCTGACAGCACTGAGGTCCCCGGTATATCATGTGGTGTAGATTAGGGGATAGTACTGTATGATGGCAGATGGGGACAGCTCAGTATCCTGTATAATGTCCTGACAGCACTGAGGTCCCCGGTATAACATGTGGTGTAGATTAGGGGGTAGTACTGTATGATGGCAGATGGGGACAGCTCAGTATCCTGTATAATAACCTGACAGCACTGAGGTCCCCGGTATATCATGTGGTGTAGATTAGGGGATAGTACTGTATGATGGCAGATGGGGACAGCTCAGTATCCTGTATAATGTCCTGACAGCACTGAGGTCCCCGGTATATCATGTGGTGTAGATTAGGGGAGAGTACTGTATGATGGCAGATGGGGACAGCTCTGTATCCTGTATAATGTCCTGACAGCACTGAGGTCCCCGGTATATCATGTGGTGTAGATTATAGGAGAGTACTGTATGATGGCAGATGGTGACAGCTCAGTACCCTGTATAATGACCTGACAGCACTGAGGTCCACGGTATATCATGTGGTGTAGATTAGGGGAGAGAACTGTATGATGGCAGATGGTGACAGCTCAGTATCCCGTATAATGTCCTGACAGCACTGAGGTCCCCGGTATATCATGTGGTGTAGATTAGGGGAGAGTGCTGTATGATAGCAGATGGTGACAGCTCAGTACCCTGTATAATAAATAACCTGACAGCACTGAGGTCCCCGGTGTATCATGTGGTGTAGATTAGGGGAGAGTGCTGTATGATGACAGATGGGGACAGCTCAGTACCCTGTATAATGTCCTGACAGCACTGAGGTTCCCAGTATATCATGTGGTGTAGATTAGGGGAGAGTGCTGTATGATGGCAGATGGGGACAGCTCAGTATCCTGTATAATGTCCTGACAGCACTGAGGTCCCCGGTATATCATGTGGTGTAGATTAGGGGAGAGCGCTGTATGATGGCAGATGGGGACAGCTCAGTACCCTGTATAATAACCTGACAGCACTGAGGTACCCGGTATATCATGTTGTGTAGTTTAGGGGAGAGTGCTGTATGATGGCAGATGGTGACAGCTCAGTAACCTGTATAATAACCTGACAGCACTGAGGTCCCCGGTATATCATGTGGTGTAGATTAGGGGAGAGCGCTGTATGATGGCAGATGGTGACAGCTCAGTATCCCGTATAATGTCCTGACAGCACTGAGGTCCCCGGTATATCATGTGGTGTAGATTAGGGGAGAGTGCTGTATGATGGCAGATGGTGACAGCTCAGTATCCTGTATAATATCCTGACAGCACTGAGGTCCCCGGTATATCATGTGGTGTAGATTAGGGGAGAGTGCTGTGTGATGGCAGATGGTGACAGCTCAGTATCCTGTATAACGTCCTGACAGCGCTGAGGTCACCGGTATATCATGTGGTGTAGATTAGGGGACAATGCTGTATGATGGCAGATGGGGACAGCTCAGTATCCTGCGTAATGTCCTGACAGCACTGAGGTCCCCGGTATATCATGTGGTGTAGATTAGGGGAGAGTGCTGTATGACGGCAGATGGTGACAGCTCAGTATCCTGTATAACGTCCTGACAGCACTGAGGTCCCCGGTATATCATGTGGTGTAGATTAGGGGAGAGTGCTGTATGATGGCAGATGGGGACAGCTCAGTATCCTGTATAATGTCCTGACAGCACTGAGGTCCCCGGTATATCATGTGGTGTAGATTAGGGGAGAGTGCTGTATGATGGCAGATGGGGCAGCTCAGTATCATGTATAATGTCCTGACAGCACTGAGGTCCCCGGTGTATCATGTGGTGTAGATTAGGGGAGAGTGCTGTATGTTGGCAGATGGGAACAGCTCAATATCCTGTATAATGTATGACAGCACTGAGGTCCCCGGTATATCATGTGGTGTAGATTAGGGGAGAGTGCTGTATGATGGCAGATGGTGACAGCTCAGTATCCTGTATAATAAATAACCTGACAGCACTGAGGTCCCCGGTGTATCATGTGGTGTAGATTAGGGGAGAGTACTGTATGATGGCAGATGGGGACAGCTCAGTACCCTGTATAATGTCCTGACAGCACTGAGGTCCCCGGTATATCATGTGGTGTAGATTAGGGGAGAGTGCTGTATGACGGCAGATGGTGACAGCTCAGTATCCTGTATAACGTCCTGACAGCACTGAGGTCCCCGGTATATCATGTGGTGTAGATTAGAGGAGAGTGCTGTATGATGGCAGATGGTGACAGCTCAGTATCCTGTATAATAAATAACCTGACAGCACTGAGGTCCCCGGTGTATCATGTGGTGTAGATTAGGGGAGAGTACTGTATGATGGCAGATGGTGACAGCTCAGTATCCTGTATAACGTCCTGACAGCGCTGAGGTCACCGGTATATCATGTGGTGTAGATTAGGGGACAATGCTGTATGATGGCAGATGGGGACAGCTCAGTATCCTGCGTAATGTCCTGACAGCACTGAGGTCCCCGGTATATCATGTGGTGTAGATTAGGGGAGAGTGCTGTATGACGGCAGATGGTGACAGCTCAGTATCCTGTATAACGTCCTGACAGCACTGAGGTCCCCGGTATATCATGTGGTGTAGATTAGGGGAGAGTACTGTATGATGGCAGATGGGGACAGCTCAGTATCCCGTATAATGTCCTGACAGCACTGAGGTCCCCGGTATATCATGTGGTGTAGATTAGGGGAGAGCGCTGTATGATGGCAGATGGGGAAAGCTCAGTATCCTGTATAATGTCCTGACAGCACTGAGGTCCCCGGTATATCATGTGGTGTAGATTAGGGGAGAGTGCTGTATGATGGCAGATGGGGACAGCTCAGTATCCTGTATAATGTCCTGACAGCTCTGAGGTCCCCGGTATATCATGTGGTGTAGATTAGGGGAGAGTGTTGTATGATGGCAGATGGGGACAGCTCAGTATCCTGTATAATGTCCTGACAGCACTGAGGTCCCCGGTATATCATGTGGTGTAGATTAGGGGAGAGTGCTGTATGATGGCAGATGGGGACAGCTCAGTATCCGGTATAATGTCCTGACAGCACTGAGGTCCCCGGTATATCATGTGGTGTAGATTAGGGGAGAGTGCTGTATGATGGCAGATGGGGACAGCTCAGTATCCTGTATAATGTCCTGACAGCACTGAGGTCCCCGGTATATCATGTGGTGTAGATTAGGGGAGAGTGCTGTATGATGGCAGATGGTGACAGCTCAGTATCCTGTATAATGTATGACAGCACTGAGGTCCCCGGTATATCATTAGGTGTAGATTAGGGGAGAGTGCTGTATGATGGCAGATGGGGACAGCTCAGTATCCTGTATAATGTCCTGACAGCACTGAGGTCCCCGGTATATCATGTGGTGTAGATTAGGGGAGAGCGCTGTATGATGGCAGATGGGGACAGCTCAGTACCCTGTATAATAACCTGACAGCACTGAGGTACCCGGTATATCATGTTGTGTAGTTTAGGGGAGAGTGCTGTATGATGGCAGATGGTGACAGCTCAGTATCCTGTATAATAACCTGACAGCACTGAGGTCCCCGGTATATCATGCGGTGTAGATTAGGGGAGAGTACTGTATGATGGCAGATGGGGACAGCTCAGTATCCTGTATAATGTATGACAGCACTGAGGTCCCCGGTATATCATGTGGTGTAGATTAGGGGAGAGTGCTGTATGATGGCAGATGGTGACAGCTCACTATCCTGTATAATGTCCTGACAGCACTGAGGTCCCCGTTATATCATGTGTTGTAGATTAGGGGAGAGTGCTGTATGATGGCAGATGGGGACAGCTCAGTATCCTGTATAATGTCCTGACAGCACTGAGGTCCCCGGTATATCATGTGGTGTAGATTAGGGGAGAGTGCTGTATGATGGCAGATGGGGACAGCTCAGTATCCAGTATAATGTCCTGACAGCACTGAGGTCCCCGGTATATCATGTGGTGTAGATTAGGGGAGAGTGCTGTATGATGGCAGATGGGGACAGCTCAGTATCCTGTATAATGTATGACAGCACTGAGGTCCCCGGTATATCATGTGGTGTAGATTAGGGGAGAGTGCTGTATGATGGCAGATGGGGACAGCTCAGTATCCTGTATAATGTCCTGACAGCACTGAGGTCCCCGGTATATCATGTGGTGTAGATTAGGGGAGAGCGCTGTATGATGGCAGATGGGGACAGCTCAGTACCCTGTATAATAACCTGACAGCACTGAGGTACCCGGTATATCATGTTGTGTAGTTTAGGGGAGAGTGCTGTATGATGGCAGATGGTGACAGCTCAGTATCCTGTATAATAACCTGACAGCACTGAGGTCCCCGGTATATCATGCGGTGTAGATTAGGGGAGAGTACTGTATGATGGCAGATGGGGACAGCTCAGTATCCTGTATAATGTATGACAGCACTGAGGTCCCCGGTATATCATGTGGTGTAGATTAGGGGAGAGTGCTGTATGATGGCAGATGGTGACAGCTCACTATCCTGTATAATGTCCTGACAGCACTGAGGTCCCCGTTATATCATGTGTTGTAGATTAGGGGAGAGTGCTGTATGATGGCAGATGGGGGCAGCTCAGTATCCTGTATAATGTCCTGACAGCACTGAGGTCCCCGGTATATCATGTGGTGTAGATTAGGGGAGAGTGCTGTATGATGGCAGATGGGGGCAGCTCAGTATCCCGTATAATGTCCTGACAGCACTGAGATCTCCGGTATATCATGTGGTGTAGATTAGGGGAGAGTGCTGTATGATGGCAGATGGGGACAGCTCAGTATCCTATATAATGTCCTGACAGCACTGAGGTCCCCGATATATCATGTGGTGTAGATTAGGGGAGAGTGCTGTATGATGGCAGATGGGGACAGCTCAGTATCCTGTATAATGTCCTGACAGCACTGAGGTCCCCGGTAAATCATGTGGTGTAGATTAGGGGAGAGTGCTGTATGATGGCAGATGGTGACAGCTCAGTATCCTGTATAATGTCCTGACAGCACTGAGGTCCCCGGTATATCATGTGGTGTAGATTAGGGGAGAGTGCTGTATGATGGCAGATGGTGACAGCTCAGTACCCTGTATAATGTCCTGACAGCACTGAGGTCCCCGGTATATCATGTGGTGTAGATTAGGGGAGAGTGCTGTATGATGGCAGATGGGGACAGCTCTGTATCCTGTACACTGTCCTGACAGCACTGAGGTCCCCGGTATAACATGTGGTGTAGATGCGGGGAGAGTGCTGTATGATGGCAGATGGGGACAGCTCAGTACCCTGTATAATGTCCTGACAGCACTGAGATCCCCGGTATATCATGTGGTGTAGATTAGGGGAGAGTACTGTATGATGGCAGATGGGGACAGCTCAGTATCCTGTATAATGTCCTGACAGCACTGAGGTCCCCGGTATATCACGTGGTGTAGATTAGGGGAGAGTACTGTATGTTGGCAGATGGGGACAGCTCAGTATCCTGTATAATGTCCTGACAGCACTGAGGTCCCCGGTATATCATGTGGTGTAGATTAGGGGAGAGCGCTGTATGATGGCAGATGGGGACAGCTCAGTATCCTGTATAATAACCTGACAGCACTGAGGTCCCCGATATATCATGTGGTGTAGATTAGGGGAGAGTGCTGTATGATGGCAGATGGTGACAGCTCAGTATCCTGTATAATGTCCTGACAGCACTGAGGTCCCCGGTATATCATGTGGTGTAGATAAGGGGAGAGTACTGTATGATGGCAGATGGGGACAGCTCAGTATCCTGTATAATGTCCTGACAGCACTGAGGTCCCCGGTATATCATGTGGTGTAGATTAGGGGAGAGTGCTGTATGATGGCAGATGGGGACAGCTCAGTATCCCGTATAATGTCCTGACAGCACTGAGGTCCCCGGTACATCATGTGGTGTAGATTAGGGGAGAGTACTGTATGATGACAGATGGGGACAGCTCAGTATCCTGTATAATGTATGACAGCACTGAGGTCCCCGGTATATCATGTGGTGTAGATTAGGGGAGAGTGCTGTATGCTGGCAGATGGGGACAGCTCAGTATCCTGTATAATGTCCTGACAGCACTGAGATCCCCGGTATATCATGTGGTGTAGATTAGGGGAGAGTACTGTATGATGACAGATGGGGACAGCTCAGTATCCTGTATAATGTATGACAGCACTGAGGTCCCCGGTATATCATGTGGTGTAGATTAGGGGAGAGTGCTGTATGCTGGCAGATGGGGACAGCTCAGTATCCTGTATAATGTCCTGACAGCACTGAGGTCCCGGTATATCATGTGGTGTAGATTAGGGGAGAGTGCTGTATGATGGCAGATGGTGACAGCTCAGTATCCTGTATAATAACCTGACAGCACTGAGGTCCCCGGTATATCATGTGGTGTAGATTAGGGGAGAGTGCTGTATGATGGCAGATGGGGACAGCTCAGTATCCTGTATAATAACCTGACAGCACTGAGGTCCCCGGTATATCATGTGGTGTAGATTAGGGGAGAGTACTGTATGATGGCAGATGGGGACAGCTCAGTACCCTGTATAATGTCCTGACAGCACTGAGGTCCCCGGTATATCATGTGGTGTAGATTAGGGGAGAGTGCTGTATGATGGCAGATGGTGACAGCTCAGTACCCTGTATAATGTCCTGACAGCACTGAGATCCCCGGTATATAATGTGGTGTAGATCAGGGGAGAGTGATGTATGATGGCAGATGGGGACAGCTCAGTACCCTGTATAATGTCCTGACAGCACTGAGGTCCCCGGTATATCATGTGGTGTAGATTAGGGTATAGTGCTGTATGATGGCAGATGATGACAGCTCGGTACCCTGTATAATGTCCTGACAGCACTGAGGTCCCCGGTATATCATGTGGTGTAGATTAGGGGAGAGTACTGTATGATGGCAGATGGTGACAGCTCGGTATCCTGTATAATGTCCTGACAGCACTGAGGTCCCCGGTATATCATGTGGTGTAGATTAGGGGAGAGTGCTGTATGATGGCAGATGGGGACAGCTCAGTATCCCGTATAATGTCCTGACAGCACTGAGGTCCCCGGTATATCATGTGGTGTAGATTAGGGGAGAGTGCTGTATGATGGCAGATGGGGACAGCTCAGTATCCCGTATAATGTCCTGACAGCACTGAGGTCCCCGGTATATCATGTGGTGTAGATTAGGGGAGAGTGCTGTATGATGGCAGATGGGGACAGCTCAGTATCCTGTATAATGTCCTGACAGCACTGAGGTCCCCGGTATATCATGTGGTGTAGATTAGAGGAGAGTACTGTATGATGGCAGATGGGGACAGCTCAGTATCCTGTATAATAACCTGACAGCACTGAGGTCCCCGGTATATCATGCGGTGTAGATTAGGGGAGAGTACTGTATGATGGCAGATGGGGACAGCTCAGTATCCTGTATAATGTCCTGACAGCACTGAGGTCCCCGGTATATCATGCGGTGTAGATTAGGGGAGAGTACTGTATGATGGCAGATGGTGACAGCTCAGTATCCTGTATAACGTCCTGACAGCACTGAGGTCCCCGGTATATCATGTGGTGTAGATTAGGGGAGAGTACTGTATGATGGCAGATGGTGACAGCTCAGTACCCTGTATAATGTCCTGACAGCACTGAGGTCCCCGGTATATCATGCGGTGTAGATTAGGGGAGAGTACTGTATGATGGCAGATGGGGACAGCTCAGTATCCTGTATAATGTCCTGACAGCACTGAGGTCCCCGGTATATCATGTGCTGTAGATTAGGGGAGAGTGCTGTATGATGGCAGATGGGGACAGCTCAGTATCCTGTATAATGTATGACAGCACTGAGATCCCCGGTATATCATGTGGTGTAGATTAGGGGAGAGCGCTGTATGATGGCAGATGGTGACAGCTCAGTATCCTGTATAATGTCCTGACAGCACTGAGGTCCCCGGTATATCATGTGGTGTAGATTAGGGGAGAGTGCTGTATGATGGCAGCAGTGGCGTAACTACATTTTGGGCGCCCCCCGCCGTTAAAGGGAGGGCGCCCAGCCACTTACCCGCCGCTCCCCCAGGTAGCCGTCAATGCAGGTGGGGGGGACGGACGCTGCGGGGGACACAGAGGCGGCAATTACTTACAGCTGAGGCGGGCAGGGGGAGATGGGAGCTGTCAGTACGGAAGGAAAAAAAAAAAGCCCATACAATGAATGGGCAGCCTGTGATTGGCTGAGCGCTCTCTCAGCCAGTCAGCAATTGGCTGAGAGAGCGCTCAGCAGCCAATCACAGGCTGCCCATTCATTGTATGGGCTTTTTTTTCTTCTTCAGTACAGACAGCTCCCGTCTCCCCCTGCCCGGCTCAGCTGTAAGTAATTGCCGCAGCTGTGTCCCCCGCAGCGTCCGTCCCCCCAGCCGCCTCGCAGCGTCCCCCCCACCTGCACATGTAAAGACTGGGGATGGTGCGGCGGGCTGCGGGGTGTAACATAACTATAGCACTGCAGCCCCCGGCGCCCGCACATGCATAGCGCCCCCCCACGGGGGCTGCGGTGCTATAGTTACGCCCCTGGATGGCAGATGGGGACAGCTCAGTACCCTGTATAATGTCCAGACAGCACTGAGGTCCCCGGTATATCATGTGGTGTAGATTGGGGAGAGTGCTGTATGATGGCAGATGGGGACAGCTCAGTATACTGTATAATGTCCTGACAGCACTGAGGTCCCCGGTATATCATGTGGTGTAGATTAGGGGAGAGTGCTGTATGATGGCAGATGGTGACAGCTCAGTATCCTGTATAATGTCCTGACAGCACTGAGGTCCCCGGTATATCATGCGGTGTAGATTATAGGAGAGTGCTGTATGATGGCAGATGGGGACAGCTCAGTATCCTGTATAATGTCCTGACAGCACTGAGGTCCCCGGTATATCATGTGGTGTAGATTAGGGGAGAGTGCTGTATGATGGCAGATGGGGACAGCTCAGTACCCTGTATAATGTCCTGACAGCACTGAGGTCCCCGGTATATCATGTGGTGTAGATTAGGGGAGAGTGCTGTATGATGGCAGATGGGGACAGCTCAGTATCCTGTATAATGTCCTGACAGCACTGAGGTCCCCGGTATATCATGTGGTGTAGATTAGGGGAGAGTACTGTATGATGACAGATGGGGACAACTCAGTATCCTGTATAATGTCCTGACAGCACTGAGGTCCCCGGTATATCATGTGGTGTAGATTAGGGGAGAGTACTGTATGATGACAGATGGGGACAGCTCAGTATCCTGTATAATGTCCTGACAGCACTGAGGTCCCCGGTATATCATGTGGTGTAGATTAGGGGAGAGTACTGTATGATGGCAGATGGGGACAGCTCAGTATCCCGTATAATGTCCTGACAGCACCGAGGTCCCCGGTATATAATGTGGTGTAGATTAGGGGAGAGTGCTGTATGATGGCAGATGGGGACAGCTCAGTATCCCGTATAAAGTCCTGACAGCACCGAGGTCCCCGGTATATCATGTGGTGTAGATTAGAGGAGAGTGCTGTATGATGGCAGATGGGAACAGCTCAGTACCCTGTATAATGTCCTGACAGCACTGAGGTCCCCGGTATATCATGTGGTGCAGATTAGAGGAGAGTGCTGTATGATGGCAGATGGGAACAGCTCAGTACCCTGTATAATGTCCTGGCAGCACCGAGGTCCCCGGTATTACATGTGGTGTAGATTAGGGGAGAGTGCTGTATGATGGCAGATGGGGACAGCTCAGTATACTGTATAATGTCCTAACAGCACTGAGGTCCCCGGTATATCATGTGGTGTAGATTAGGGGAGAGTACTGTATGATGGCAGATGGTGACAGCTCAGTATCCTGTATAATGTCCTGACAGCACTGAGGTCCCGGTATATCATGTGGTGTAGATTAGGGGAGAGTACTGTATGATGGCAGATGGGGACAGCTCAGTATACTGTATAATGTCCTGACAGCACTGAGGTCCCCGGTATATCATGCGGTGTAGATTAGAGGAGAGTGCTGTATGATGGCAGATGGGGACAGCTCAGTACCCTGTATAATGTCCTGACAGCACTGAGGTCCCCGGTATATCATGTGGTGTAGATTAGAGTGCTGTATGATGGCAGATGGGGACAGCTCAGTACCCTGTATAATGTCCTGACAGCACTGAGGTCCCGGTATATCCAGGGCCGGATTTGTGCCTAGGCCCGTGAGGCACCGGCCTCAGGGCGGCACCAATTAAGGGCGGCAGGCAGGCTGACATTCTGTTAAATAGCAGCATGGCAGAGGCGAGTGACGAGTGCCGCCGCTGCAGACATGAATTATCATATGTCGGCGGCAGCGTCGCTCGTCACCCGCCACTGCCCACCCACTCTGCCATGCACATTACATCACCGCTTAGTGGCTGGGTCCGACGGTCCCCCTGCGCATCCAGAAATAGCTCAGGCTCACTGCTGCCAGCCCCCGCCCATTGGCTACTCTACACACACATGGCGGGATGTACTAAAGGGAAAATGCGGTAAAACCCCCGTTTTACCGCATTTTCCTATGTACTATCACCGGTTCGCCCCGTTTTCGCAGGCCAGGGTATCGCCACCCAGAGGGTGGCGATACCCTATAGAAGCCTATGGGCTTCTTTCGCCGCCCGACGTACGCCGTCCGCGCGCCGCCCCCCCTCCCGTCCTCCTTTAACCTCCTCCTCCCCCTGGTGTGACAGCCGGGAGGACATCCGGCTTCAGGGGGGAGGAGGAGACGCAGGGGGACGCTGGCAGCCGCCGGGAGGTGACGGAGACCGCCGCAGCCAACATCACAGGTATCGCGGCGGTCTCCGTTACCGCAGCCCGATGCTGGCCGCATATGTTAGTACATATGCGGTAGCATCGCGGCGGCTGCCGTGCGAAGGGCGCGGATGTATGTTGATACATCCCGCCAACACAGTCTATTGGCTGCTGTGTATCCAGCAGCTGAGCTGATCGGCGCGCAGATCCTCCCTGTGCTCAGTCAGTCACAGTGTGAGAGAGACTGATGGAGACACTGTGCTAATCACTGTACTAATAAGTGCCTCACTCCCTCCGGGTCCTCCGTACAGTTAGCAGTCCAGAGTGCTTAAAAAAATATTAAGGTGGGCTACAGTTAAATTTTAATGAAATTATATAAATAACAATGTGTATACATATATGATTACATTAAAATAGGGGGGGGGGGGGGCGGCCCAAAAATGTTGTGCCTAGGGGCGGCCTGACCCCTAAATTCGCCCCTGGGTATATCATGTGGTGTAGATTAGGGGAGAGTGCTGTATGATGGCAGATGATGACAGCTCAGTACCCTGTATAATGTCCTGACAGCACTGAGGTCCCCGGTATATCATGTGGTGTAGATTAGGGGAGAGTGCTGTATGATGGCAGATGGTGACAGCTCAGTATCCTGTATAATGTCCTGACAGCACCGAGGTCCCCGGTATATCATGTGGTGTAGATTAGGGGAGAGTACTGTATGATGGCAGATGGGGACAGCTCAGTATCCTGTATAATGTCCTGACAGCACCGAGGTCCCCGGTATATCATGTGGTGTAGATTAGGGGAGAGTGCTGTATGATGGCAGATGATGACAGCTCAGTACCCTGTATAATGTCCTGACAGCACCGAGGTCCCCGGTATATCATGTGGTGTAGATTAGGGGAGAGTGCTGTATGATGGCAGATGATGACAGCTCAGTACCCTGTATAATGTCCTGACAGCACTGAGGTCCCCGGTATATCATGTGGTGTAGATTAAGGGAGAGTGCTGTATGATGGCAGATGGTGACAGCTCAGTATCCTGTATAATGTCCTGACAGCACCGAGGTCCCCGGTATATCATGTGGTGTAGATTAGTGGAGAGTGCTGTATGATGGCAGATGGGGACAGCTCAGTATCCTGTATAATGTCCTGACAGCACCGAGGTCCCCGGTATATCATGTGGTGTAGATTAGGGGAGAGTGCTGTATGATGGCAGATGGGGACAGCTCAGTATCCTGTATAATAACCTGACAGCACTGAGGTCCCCGGTATATCATGTGGTGTAGATTAGGGGAGAGCGCTGTATGATGGCAGATGATGACAGCTCAGTATCCTGTATAATAACCTGACAGCACTGAGGTCCCCGGTATATCATGTGGTGTAGATTAGAGGAGAGTGCTGTATGATGACAGATGGGGACAGCTCAGTACCCTGTATAATGTCCTGACAGCATTGAGGTCCCCGGTATATCATGCGGTGTAGATTAGGGGAGAGTGCTGTATGATGGCAGATGGGGACAGCTCAGTATCCCGTATAATAACCTGACAGCACTGAGGTCCCCGGTATATCATGTGGTGTAGATTAGGGGAGAGTACTGTATGATGGCAGATGGTGACAGCTCAGTATCCTGTATAATGTCCTGACAGCACTGAGGTCCCCGGTATATCATGTGGTGTAGATTAGGGGAGAGTGCTGTATGATGGCAGATGGGGACAGCTCAGTATCCCGTATAATGTCCTGACAGCACTGAGGTCCCCGGTATATCATGTGGTGTAGATTAGGGGAGAGTGCTGTATGATGGCAGATGGTGAAAGCTCAGTATCCTGTATAATGTCCTGACAGCACTGATGTCCCGGTATATCATGTGGTGTAGATTAGGGGAGAGTACTGTATGATGGCAGATGGTGAAAGCTCAGTATCCTGTATAATGTCCTGACAGCACTGATGTCCCGGTATATCATGTGGTGTAGATTAGGGGACAGTACTGTATGATGGCAGATGGTGACAGCTCAGTACCCTGTATAATATCCTGACAGCACTGAGGTCTCCGGTATATCATGTGGTGTAGATTAGGGGAGAGTGCTGTATGATGGCAGATGGGGACAGCTCAGTACCCTGTATAATGTCCTGACAGCACTGAGGTACCCGGTATATCATGTGGTGTAGATTAGGGGAGAGTGCTGTATGATGGCAGATGGTGAAAGCTCAGTATCCTGTATAATGTCCTGACAGCACTGATGTCCCGGTATATCATGTGGTGTAGATTAGGGGAGAGTACTGTATGATGGCAGATGGTGACAGCTCAGTATCCTGTATAATGTCCTGACAGCACTGAGGTCCCCGGTATATCATGTGGTGTAGATTAGGGGAGAGTGCTGTATGATGGCAGATGGGGACAGCTCAGTATCCCGTATAATGTCCTGACAGCACTGAGGTCCCCGGTATATCATGTGGTGTAGATTAGGGGAGAGTACTGTATGATGGCAGATGGTGACAGCTCAGTATCCTGTATAATGTCCTGACAGCACTGAGGTCCCCGGTATATCATGTGGTGTAGATTAGGGGAGAGTACTGTATGATGGCAGATGGGGACAGCTCAGTATACTGTATAATAACCTGACAGCACTGAGGTCCCCGGTATATCATGTGGTGTAGATTAGGGGAGAGTGCTGTATGATGGCAGATGGTGACAGCTCAGTATCCTGTATAATGTCCTGACAGCACTGAGGTCCCCGGTATATCATGTGGTGTAGATTAGGGGAGAGTACTGTATGATGGCAGATGGTGACAGCTCAGTACCCTGTATAATGTCCTGACAGCACTGAGGTCCCCGGTATATCATGTGGTGTAGATTAGGGGAGAGTGCTGTATGATGGCAGATGGTGACAGCTCAGTATCCTGTATAATGTCCTGACAGCACTGAGGTCCCCGGTATATCATGTGGTGTAGATTAGGGGAGAGTACTGTATGATGGCAGATGGTGACAGCTCAGTATCCTGTATAATAACCTGACAGCACTGAGGTCCCCGGTATATCATGTGGTGTAGATTAGGGGAGAGTACTGTATGATGGCAGATGGGGACAGCTCAGTATCCTGTATAATAACCTGACAGCACTGAGGTCCCCGGTATAACATGTGGTGTAGATTAGGGGAGAGTACTGTATGATGGCAGATGGGGACAGCTCAGTATCCTGTATAATGTCCTGACAGCACTGAGGTCCCCGGTATATCATGTGGTGTAGATTAGGGGAGAGTGCTGTATGATGGCAGATGGGGACAGCTCAGTATCCTGTATAATGTCCTGACAGCACTGAGGTCCCCGGTATATCATGTGGTGTAGATTAGGGTAGAGTACTGTATGATGGCAGATGGTGACAGCTCAGTACCCTGTATAATGTCCTGACAGCACTGAGGTCCCCGGTATATCATGTGGTGTAGATTAGGGGAGAGTGCTGTATGATGGCAGATGGGGACAGCTCAGTATCCTGTATAATAACCTGACAGCACTGAGGTCCCCGGTATATCATGTGGTGTAGATTAGGGGATAGTACTGTATGATGGCAGATGGTGACAGCTCAGTATCCTGTATAATGTCCTGACAGCACTGAGGTCCCCGGTATATCATGTGGTGTAGATTAGGGGATAGTACTGTATGATGGCAGATGGTGACAGCTCAGTATCCTGTATAATGTCCTGACAGCACTGAGGTCCCCGGTATATCATGTGGTGTAGATTAGGGGATAGTACTGTATGATGGCAGATGGTGACAGCTCAGTATCCTGTATAATGTCCTGACAGCACTGAGGTCCCCGGTATATCATGTGGTGTAGATTAGGGGATAGTACTGTATGATGGCAGATGGGGACAGCTCAGTACCCTGTATAATGTCCTGACAGCACTGAGGTCCCCGGTATATCATGTGGTGTAGATTAGGGGAGAGCGCTGTATGATGGCAGATGGGGACAGCTCAGTATCCTGTATAATAACCTGACAGCACTGGGGTCCCTGGTATATCATGTGGTGTAGATTAGGGGAGAGTGCTGTATGATGGCAGATAGGGACAGCTCAGTATCCTGTATAATAACCTGACAGCACTGGGGTCCCCGGTATATCATGTGGTGTAGATTAGGGGAGAGTGCTGTATGATGGCAGATGGGGACAGCTCAGTACCCTGTATAATGTATGACAGCACTGAGGTCCCCGGTATATCATGTGGTGTAGATTAGGGGAGAGTGCTGTATGATGGCAGATGGTGACAGCTCAGTATCCTGTATAATGTCCTGACAGCACTGAGGTCCCCGGTATATCATGTGGTGTAGATTAGGGGAGAGTACTGTATGATGGCAGATGGGGACAGCTCAGTATCCTGTATAATAACCTGACAGCACTGAGGTCCCCGGTATATCATGTGGTGTAGATTAGGGGAGAGTACTGTATGATGGCAGATGGGGACAGCTCAGTATCCCGTATAATGTCCTGACAGCACTGAGGTCCCGGTGTATCATGTGGTGTAGATTAGGGGAGAGTGCTGTATGATGGCAGATGGGGACAGCTCAGTACCCTGTATAATGTCCTGACAGCACTGAGGTCCCCGGTATATCATGTGGTGTAGATTAGGGGAGAGTGCTGTATGACGGCAGATGGTGACAGCTCAGTACCCTGTATAATAACCTGACAGCACTGAGGTCCCCGGTATATCATGTGGTGTAGATTAGGGGAGAGTGCTGTATGATGGCAGATGGGGACAGCTCAGTATCCTGTATAATGTATGACAGCATTGAGGTCCCCGGTATATCATGTGGTGTAGATTAGGGGAGAGTGCTGTATGATAGCAGATGGGGACAGCTCAGTAACCTGTATACTGTCCTGACAGCACTGAGGTCCCCGGTATATCATGTGGTGTAGATTAGGGGAGAGTGCTGTATGATGGCAGATGGGGACAGCTCAGTATCCTGTATAATAACCTGACAGCACTGAGGTCCCCGGTATATCATGTGGTGTAGATTAGGGGAGAGCGCTGTATGATGGCAGATGGGGACAGCTCAGTAACCTGTATACTGTCCTGACAGCACTGAGGTCCCCGGTATATCATGTGGTGTAGATTAGGGGAGAGTGCTGTATGATGGCAGATGGGGACAGCTCAGTATCCTGTATAATAACCTGACAGCACTGAGGTCCCCGGTATATCATGTGGTGTAGATTAGGGTATAGTGCTGTATGATGGCAGATGGGGACAGCTCAGTATCCTGTATAATGTACTGACAGCACTGAGGTCCCCGGTATATCACGTGGTGTAGATTAGGGGAGAGTGCTGTATGATGGCAGATGGGGACAGCTCAGTAACCTGTATACTGTCCTGACAGCACTGAGGTCCCCGGTATATCATGTGGTGTAGATTAGGGGAGAGTGCTGTATGATGGCAGATGGGGACAGCTCAGTATCCTGTATAATAACCTGACAGCACTGAGGTCCCCGGTATATCATGTGGTGTAGATTAGGGGAGAGTGCTGTATGATGGCAGATGGGGACAGCTCAGTATCCTGTATACTGTCCTGACAGCACTGAGGTCCCCGATATATCATGTGGTGTAGATTAGGGGAGAGTGCTGTATGATGGCAGATGGGGACAGCTCAGTATCCTGTATAATGTCCTGACAGCACTGAGGTCCCCGGTATATCATGTGGTGTAGATTAGGGGAGAGTGCTGTATGATGGCAGATGGGGACAGCTCAGTATCCTGTATAATGTATGACAGCATTGAGGTCCCCGGTATATCATGTGGTGTAGATTAGGGGAGAGTGCTGTATGATGGCAGATGGGGACAGCTCTGTATCCTGTATAATGTCCTGACAGCACTGAGGTCCCCGGTATATCATGTGGTGTAGATTAGGGGAGAGCGCTGTATGATGGCAGATGGTGACAGCTCAGTATCCTGTATAATGTCCTGACAGCACTGAGGTCCCCGGTATATCATGTGGTGTAGATTAGGGGAGAGTGCTGTATGATGGCAGATGGTGACAGCTCAGTATCCTGTATAATGTCCTGACAGCACTGAGGTCCCCGGTATATCATGTGGTGTAGATTAGGGGAGAGAACTGTATGATGGCAGATGGGGACAGCTCAGTACCCTGTATAATGTCCTGACAGCACTGAGGTCCCCGGTATATCATGTGTTGTAGATTAGGGGAGAGTACTGTATGATGGCAGATGGGGACAGCTCAGTATCCTGTATAATGTCCTGACAGCACTGAGGTCCCCGGTATATCATGTGGTGTAGATTAGGGGGAGAGTGCTGTATGATGGCAGATGGGGACAGCTTAGTATCCTGTATAATAACATGACAGCACTGAGGTCCCCGGTATATCATGTGGTGTAGATTAGGGTATAGTGCTGTATGATGGCAGATGGTGACAGCTCAGTATCCTGTATAATGTCCTGACAGCACTGAGGTCCCCGGTATATCATGTGGTGTAGATTAGGGGAGAGTGCTGTATGATGGCAGATGGGGACAGCTCAGTACCCTGTACAATGTATTGACAGCACTGAGGTCCCCGGTATATCATGTGGTGTAGATTAGGGGAGAGTGCTGTATGATGGCAGATGGGGACAGCTCAGTACCCTGTATAATGTCCTGACAGCACTGAGGTCCCCGGTATATCATGTGGTATAGATTAGGGGAGAGTGCTGTATGATGGCAGATGGTGACAGCTCAGTATCCTGTATAATGTCCTGACAGCACTGAGGTCCCCGGTATATCATGTGGTGTAGATTAGGGGAGAGTGCTGTATGATGGCAGATGGGGACAGCTCAGTACCCTGTACAATGTATTGACAGCACTGAGGTCCCCGGTATATCATGTGGTGTAGATTAGGGGATAGTGCTGTATGATGGCAGATGGGGACAGCTCAGTATCCTGTATAATAACCTGACAGCACTGAGGGCCCCGGTATATCATGTGGTGTAGATTAGGGGAGAGTACTGTATGATGGCAGATGGGGACAGCTCAGTATCCTGTATAATAACCTGACAGCACTGAGGTCCCCGGTATATCATGTGGTGTAGATTAGGGTATAGTACTGTATGATGGCAGATGGGGACAGCTCAGTACCCTGTATAATGTCCTGACAGCACTGAGGTCCCCGGTATATCATGTGGTGTAGATTAGGGGAGAGTGCTGTATGATGGCAGATGGGGACAGCTCAGTACCCTGTACAATGTATTGACAGCACTGAGGTCCCCGGTATATCATGTGGTGTAGATTAGGGGAGAGTGCTGTATGATGGCAGATGGGGACAGCTCAGTACCCTGTATAATGTCCTGACAGCACTGAGGTCCCCGGTATATCATGTGGTGTAGATTAGGGGAGAGTGCTGTATGATGGCAGATGGGGACAGCTCAGTATCCTGTATAATGTCCTGACAGCACTGAGGTCCCCGGTATATCATGTGGTGTAGATTAGGGGAGAGTACTGTATGATGGCAGATGGTGACAGCTCAGTATCCTGTATAATGTATGATAGAACTGAGGTCCCCGGTATATCATGTGGTGTAGATTAGGGGAGAGTACTGTATGATGGCAGATGGGGACAGCTCAGTATCCTGTATAATGTCCTGACAGCAGTGAGGTCCTCGGTATATCATGTGGTGTAGATTAGGGGATAGTACTGTGTGATGGCAGATGGGGACAGCTCAGTACCCTGTATAATGTCCTGACAGCACTGAGGTCCCCGGTATATCATGTGGTGTAGATTAGGGGAGAGTGCTGTATGATGGCAGATGGGGACAGCTCAGTACCCTGTACAATGTATTGACAGCACTGAGGTCCCCGGTATATCATGTGGTGTAGATTAGGGGAGAGCGCTGTATGACGGCAGATGGTGACAGCTCAGTATCCTGTATAATGTCCTGACAGCACTGAGGTCCCCGGTATATCATGTGGTGTAGATTAGGGGAGAGTGCTGTATGATGGCAGATGGGGACAGCTCAGTATCCTGTATAATGTCCTGACAGCACTGAGGTCCCCGGTATATCATGTGGTGTAGATTAGGGGAGAGTGCTGTATGATGGCAGATGGGGACAGCTCAGTACCCTGTATAATGTCCTGACAGCACTGAGGTCCCCTGTATATCATGTGGTGTAGATTAGGGGAGAGTGCTGTATGATGGCAGATGGGGACAGCTCAGTACCCTGTATAATGTCCTGACAGCACTGAGGTCCCCGGTATATCATGTGGTGTAGATTAGGGGAGAGTGCTGTATGATGGCAGATGGGGACAGCTCAGTACCCTGTATAATGTCCTGACAGCACTGAGGTCCCCGGTATATCATGTGGTGTAGATTAGGGGAGAGTGCTGTATGATGGCAGATGGGGACAGCTCAGTATCCTGTATAATGTATGACAGCACTGAGGTCCCCGGTATATCATGTGGTGTAGATTAGGGGAGAGTGCTGTATGATGGCAGATGGTGACAGCTCAGTATCCTGTATAATGTCCTGACAGCACTGAGGTCCCCGGTATATCATGTGGTGTAGATTAGGGGAGAGTGCTGTATGATGGCAGATGGTGACAGCTCAGTATCCTGTATAATGTCCTGACAGCACTGAGGTCCCCGGTATATCATGTGGTGTAGATTAGGGGAGAGTGCTGTATGATGGCAGATGGGGACAGCTCAGTATCCTGTATAATGTCCTGACAGCACTGAGGTCCCCGGTATATCATGTGGTGTAGATTAGGGGAGAGTGCTGTATGATGGCAGGTGGGGACAGCTCAGTATCCTGTATACTGTCCTGACAGCACTGAGGTCGCCGGTATATCATGTGGTGTAGATTAGGGGAGAGTGCTGTATGATGGCAGATGGGGACAGCTCAGTACCCTGTACAATGTATTGACAGCACTGAGGTCCCCGGTATATCATGTGGTGTAGATTAGGGGAGAGTGCTGTATGATGGCAGATGGTGACAGCTCAGTATCCTGTATAATGTCCTGACAGCACTGAGGTCCCCGGTATATCATGTGGTGTAGATTAGGGGAGAGTGCTGTATGATGGCAGATGGTGACAGCTCAGTATCCTGTATAATGTCCTGACAGCACTGAGGTCCCCGGTATATCATGTGGTGTAGATTAGGGGAGAGTACTGTATGATGGCAGATGGGGACAGCTCAGTATCCTGTATAATGTCCTGACAGCACTGAGGTCCCCGGTATATCATGTGCTGTAGATTAGGGGAGAGTGCTGTATGATGGCAGATGGTGACAGCTCAGTATCCTGTATAATGTCCTGACAGCACTGAGGTCCCCGGTATATCATGTGGTGTAGATTAGGGGAGAGTGCTGTATGATGGCAGATGGGGACAGCTCAGTACCCTGTATAAAGTCCTGACAGCACTGAGGTCCCCGGTATATCATGTGGTGTAGATTAGGGGAGAGTGCTGTATGATGGCAGATGGTGACAGCTCAGTATCCTGTATAATGTCCTGACAGCACTGAGGTCCCCGGTATATCATGTGGTGTAGATTAGGGGAGAGTACTGTATGATGGCAGATGGTGACAGCTCAGTATCCTGTATAATGTCCTGACAGCACTGAGGTCCCCGGTATATCATGCGGTGTAGATTAGGGGAGAGTACTGTATGATGGCAGATGGGGACAGCTCAGTATCCTGTATAATAACCTGACAGCACTGAGGTCCCCGGTATATCATGTGGTGTAGATTAGGGGAGAGTGCTGTATGATGGCAGATGGGGACAGCTCAGTACCCTGTACAATGTATTGACAGCACTGAGGTCCCCGGTATATCATGTGGTGTAGATTAGGGGAGAGTACTGTATGATGGCAGATGGTGACAGCTCAGTATCCTGTATACTGTCCTGACAGCACTGAGGTCGCCGGTATATCATGTGGTGTAGATTAGGGGAGAGTGCTGTATGATGGCAGATGGGGACAGCTCAGTACCCTGTACAATGTATTGACAGCACTGAGGTCCCCGGTATATCATGTGGTGTAGATTAGGGGAGAGTGCTGTATGATGGCAGATGGTGACAGCTCAGTATCCTGTATAATGTCCTGACAGCACTGAGGTCCCCGGTATATCATGTGGTGTAGATTAGGGGAGAGTGCTGTATGATGGCAGATGGTGACAGCTCAGTATCCTGTATAATAACCTGACAGCACTGAGGTCCCCGGTATATCATGTGGTGTAGATTAGGGGAGAGTACTGTATGATGGCAGATGGGGACAGCTCAGTATCCTGTATAATGTCCTGACAGCACTGAGGTCCCCGGTATATCATGTGCTGTAGATTAGGGGAGAGTGCTGTATGATGGCAGATGGTGACAGCTCAGTATCCTGTATAATGTCCTGACAGCACTGAGGTCCCCGGTATATCATGTGGTGTAGATTAGGGGAGAGTGCTGTATGATGGCAGATGGGGACAGCTCAGTACCCTGTATAAAGTCCTGACAGCACTGAGGTCCCCGGTATATCATGTGGTGTAGATTAGGGGAGAGTGCTGTATGATGGCAGATGGTGACAGCTCAGTATCCTGTATAATGTCCTGACAGCACTGAGGTCCCCGGTATATCATGTGGTGTAGATTAGGGGAGAGTGCTGTATGATGGCAGATGGTGACAGCTCAGTACCCTGTATAATGTCCTGACAGCACTGAGGTCCCCGGTATATCATGTGGTGTAGATTAGGGGAGAGTACTGTATGATGGCAGATGGGGACAGCTCAGTATCCTGTATAATAACCTGACAGCACTGAGGTACCCGGTATATCATGTGTTGTAGATTAGGGGAGAGTACTGTATGATGGCAGATGGGGACAGCTCAGTACCCTGTATAATAACCTGACAGCACTGAGGTCGCCGGTATATCATGTGGTGTAGATTAGGGGAGAGTGCTGTATGATGGCAGATGGGGACAGCTCAGTATCCTGTATAATGTCCTGACAGCACTGAGGTCCCCGGTGTATCATGTGGTGTAGATTAGGGGAGAGTGCTGTATGATGTCAGATGGGGACAGCTCAGTATCCTGTATAATGTATGACAGCACTGAGGTCCCCGGTATATCATGTGGTGTAGATTAGGGGAGAGTGCTGTATGATGGCAGATGGTGACAGCTCAGTATCCTGTATAACGTACTGACAGCACTGAGGTCCCCGGTATATCATGTGGTGTAGATTAGGGGAGAGTGCTGTATGATGGCAGATGGGGACAGCTCAGTATCCTGTATAATGTCCTGACAGCACTGAGGTCCCCGGTATATCATGTGGTGTAGATTAGGGGAGAGTGCTGTATGATGGCAGATGGGGACAGCTCAGTACCCTGTATAATGTCCTGACAGCACTGAGGTCCCCGGTATATCATGTGGTGTAGATTAGGGGAGAGTACTGTATGATGGCAGATGGGGACAGCTCAGTACCCTGTATAATAACCTGACAGCACTGAGGTCGCCGGTATATCATGTGGTGTGGATTAGGGGAGAGTGCTGTATGATGGCAGATGGGGACAGCTCAGTATCCTGTATAATGTCCTGACAGCACTGAGGTCCCCGGTATATCATGTGGTGTAGATTAGGGGAGAGTGCTGTATGATGGCAGATGGGGACAGCTCAGTATCCTGTATAATGTCCTGACAGCACTGAGGTCCCCGGTATATCATGTGGTGTAGATTAGGGGAGAGTGCTGTATGATGGCAGATGGGGACAGCTCAGTACCCTGTATAATGTCCTGACAGCACTGAGGTCCCCGGTATATCATGTGGTGTAGATTAGAGGAGAGTACTGTATGATGGCAGATGGGGACAGCTCAGTATCCTGTATAATAACCTGACAGCACTGAGGTCCCCGGTATATCATGTGGTGTAGATTAGGGGAGAGTACTGTATGATGGCAGATGGGGACAGCTCAGTATCCTGTATAATAACCTGACAGCACTGAGGTCCCCGGTGTATCATGTGGTGTAGATTAGGGGAGAGCGCTGTATGATGGCAGATGGGGACAGCTCAGTACCCTGTATAATAACCTGACAGCACTGAGGTCGCCGGTATATCATGTGGTGTGGATTAGGGGAGAGTGCTGTATGATGGCAGATGGGGACAGCTCACTATCCTGTATAATAACCTGACAGCACTGAGGTCCCCGGTATATCATGTGGTGTAGATTAGGGGAGAGCGCTGTATGATGGCAGATGGTGACAGCTCAGTATCCTGTATAATGTCCTGACAGCACTGAGGTCCCCGGTATATCATGTGGTGTGGATTAGGGGAGAGTGCTGTATGATGGCAGATGGTGACTGTCCTGACAGCAATAAGTGAGTTAATAGTTTACAGTGTGTGTCAGGTCCAGCATACTTCCACATGACGGTAATGTGGAGGATCCGGTCCAGGTTTTAAAGCAGCAGCAGTAAGAAAAATGATGTGATCAGGGTTTGGATGATAAGCAGCACCTGTGCGCTCCTGATACAAGTGTTTCTAGAGGGTCAGTGCTCCTGATGATGGAACAGCTAACCAGGTGATAGGCCGGGGTGTGGGCTATGGTAGGGACCACTGAACCTACTGAGGAGTTTGTACTATGCTGTGACCCAATTTGTGGTACTAATTTGAGGCCCTAGGTATTATTTTGGCTGGTGCCCCGAAGCATCGCCACTAATACTGCCTCTGATCCAGCACCCTTTCCCAGCACAGCACCCATCGCCACAAATCACAGCAGCATTTAGCAACACCCACTGTCTGCTGGCAAACTATAATGGGCTCAAGGTCTGCAGTGCACATGGCTCCTGGGTCTAGAGGGAGGGGAGAGTGAGACAGAGGGAGAGAGGAGGTGAGTGGAAGAGAGAGAGGGGGAGAGGAATGGCCAGAGAGGGTCTGAGTGAGAGACAAAGAGAGGGGGTGAGAATGAGAGACATAAAAATAGGGGGGAGAGAGGGACAGAGAGAATGTAGAGAATTAGAGGGTACATGAGAGGGGGTGAGAGTGGTGGCAAAAGAAAGAGGGGGTAGGTGAGAGGAGAGAGATGGATTGGGTGAGTGGGGAAAATGAGTGACAGGGATAATAGAGGGAGGGGATGTCAGAGAGGAGGGATAGTGAGAAAGGAGAGAGAGCAAGAGAGTTCCAGGAGACTGGGGTTAGAGGAGGTGGTAGAGAAGGAGACGGGGCATTGGAGGAGAGGGGGTAAAGTAGGAGAGGTGGGGTGTAGGGGAGGAGACGGGGTTAGAGGAGGAGATGTGGGGTGGTAGAGGAGGAGAGGGGGGTTTAGAAGAGGAGACAGGGTGGTAGAGGAGAAGACGGGGTGGTAGAGGAGAAGACAGGGGTTTAGAGGGGGTGGTAAAGACTAGGACTGTATAGGAGCAGAGGAGGTGTTAGAGGAGGAGAAGGGTGGTAGATGAGAAAAGGGGGTGGTAAAGGAGAAGGGTCTGGTAGAGGAGGAGACAGGGGTAGAGGAAGAGGAGAGGGAGTGGTAGAGGAGGAGAGGGGTGTATAGGAGGAGAAGGGGTGGTAGAGGAGGAGAGGGGGGTTTAGAGGAGGAGAGGGGGTGGTAGAGGAGGAGATGTGGGTGGTAGAGGAGGAGATGGGGGTGGTAGAAGAGGAGATGGGGGTAGATGAAGAGAGAGAGTGGTATAGGAGTACCAGGAGGAGGAGATGGAAGTGGTAGAGGAGGAAATAGGGGTGGTAGAGGAGGAGATGGTGTGGTAGAGGAGGAGATAGGAGTGGTATAGGAGGAGATGGGATGGTAGAGGAAGAGAGGGTTGGTATATGGGGAGAGGGGATGGTATAAGAGGAGAGGGAGGTGTAGAGGAGGGGAAGGGAGGTGGTAGAGGAGGAGAATGGGGTGGTAGAGCAGGAGAGGGGATGGCATAGGAGGAGAGGGGGTGGTAGAGGAGAAGAGGGGGTTCATAGAGGAGGAGAGGTTGGAAGTAGAGAACGGAGAGGAGGCAGGTGTTTGAAAGTTACAGAAATTACTTTGCGCCTCCTAATCATTCCTCCCCCCTCAATTCAAGTGTCGAGTGTACCTCAGGCAACTCTCCCTTTCTTCGTTTTTGCTTATATAAGGTATGCAACACCTTACAATTTTATTCATTAAAGTTATATATATATGACAAAAAATACTGTAACATGATAACTCTGGAACTCTCTTCCCAGAGAGGTGGTAACGGCTGCCTCATTAAATGCGTTCAAGGCAAAGTTGGACAAACATTTACTGGAGAAAAACATCCATGGGTACAAATAAGAAATATAATTTGTCTGTAAAATACCAGAACCTACCAAATCAGCAATGGATATCTATACCAGGTTGAACTAGATGGACGCAAAGTCTTTTTTCAGCCTTACCTACTATGTAACCTACTATGTAACTATGTAACTATGATTGGACACAGTTCCCAGCTTTCAGCTGTCACATTACCATCTGTAACCAACCCCAACTGTAACTGACAGCATCTATCCCAGTGCGGGATGGACCACTACATCCTGCCATTTATAGGGTACATCCTGCCATTTATAGGGTACATACTGCCATTAACCACTCGGTCCAAACTCCGGAGCTTGGTAGATATGGTAAATATGCAGTTTTATTTTGGTACATCCTGTCCACAGACAGACTACTCACATAAAGGCAACACATTGCTGCCATACTAACTACAGCACATCCCCGCTTCTCTGACAGGGGCACATTCCGCCTCACTGACAGCGGCACATTCCACCTCACTGACAGCGGCACATTCCAGCCTCACTGACAGCAGCACATTCCTGCTTCTATGACAGCAGCACATTCCCGCCTCACTGACAGCATCACATCCTGCCTCACTGACAGTGGCACATCCCTGCCTCATTGACAGCATCACATCCTGCCTCACTGACAGTGGCACATCCCTGCCTCATTGACAGCATCACATCCTGCCTCACTGACAGCGGCACATTCCTGCCTCACTGACAGCGGCACATCCCTCTCACACTGCCGAGTAGCCCAGCATGTACATAAGACCACATTCGGCTGCTTAACCCTTTGAGTGGCAAGTGAAGAATATACAAACTCCACACCGACAGGGCCATGGTGGGAATCGAGCCCATGGCCTCAGTAACGTTACACCATGGGGTGGCCAGACTTTGGAGTCATGATCTATATAGCAGCATACTTGCACGCACAGCAGAAAAGAGGGTGTTATGTATCAAAAAGTCATGTGGCATAACAAAAAGAGCTTGGTCTCGCTATTCCGGGTGTGGGGACTGTTTCAACTGAATCACACATTTGCCTCCACAGGAAAAAAAAACATCCACATTGGCCCCCCACAGGGAAAAGCCCTAAAGCGCACTACACACTAGACGATATATTGAAAGATATCATTCAGAAAGGGATATGTGAGGGATATCGTTCACTATATCGTCTAGTTTGTACACTGAATATCGTTAATGATGACTGATGTCTACTGAACATGCAGCTATACAGCCAAACAACCCACATGTTCAGCGAGTCCTGGGGCCTTATTTTGGTTCATTCTTTCTGACAAAATCCTTCTTAGATGGGCAAAACCATGTGCACTGCAGGTGGGGCAGATGTAACTTGTGCAGATAGAATTAGATTTGGGTGGGGGTTTTACTTCAAAGTGAGATCTATATTGCAGTGTAAAAATAAAGCAGTCAGTATTTACCCTGCACTGAAACAAAATTACTCACCCAAATCTAATTCTCTCTGCACATGTTACATCTGCCCCCCCTGCAGTGCACATGGTTTTGTCCATCTAAGAAGGATTTTGTCAGAAAGAATGAACCAAAATAAGGCCCCTGCTGGTGACATCACTGAATGATATTGGTGGCCGATACTGTTCAGTGGTTACAGCGAGAGAAGTCGCGTTAGTGCTCGAATATAATGTATCAGATGTCACAGTAGATTGGTAGAGGGGGGATATCACTAATATACTTACTGGACCCTTGTCAGGATTCCTTGCTTTGGGATGCTGGCATCCATATTCTGACCCCGCCACCCCAACAGCCGGTCATCTGTATATATCCCGAATTACAGTATGCCCATAGTGCACACATATTCTAAAGGTGCGTACACACGGAGCAATATGATCGCTGGCAATATATTGCTCGGCAATCATAATGCTCAGTGTCCCGTTTTCATCTGCCGGGAGAAGAGGCGGGGGAAGTCGGGGACCTCCTCAGGGGATGCTCCTCCGACCAGCGACCATTAGGGGGGCTGAAACCGGGAGCGCGCAACCGGCAATTTATCGCCGAAGCACACTGCAATCGCTGGCAATATGGTCGCTCAGTGACCATATTGCCAGTGATAAATTACCGTGTGTACACAGGTTTAGAAACACGACACCCCACACCCACAGAGTTTATATGTCACACTAACAGTATAGTGTGTACACACGGTAAGATTTGGCTTGCGATGTTCCCGATATAGGAAACATCGGAAGCCCAATCGCATGCTTTTCTAGGGCTTGCGAGCCCGATGCGCTGCCGATGCGCGCTCCCGTGTGAGTGCAAGTCGGCGGTCAGATAGAGAGGGCAGCCAAGACTATATTCTGCAGATCTGCACTATATAGTGTAAATTGTGCCCCTCCATGCGTGCCGTGCGATGCGACTCGCATAGCACGGCATATCGCCCCCGTGTGTACACACCATAACACATACTCTATATTGTGTAAGATAGATAGATAGATACTGTAGATAGATAGATAGATAGATAGATAGATAGATAGATAGATAGATAGATAGAGTCTCCCCTCCCCCAAGGCACTTACCTGATTGATGTAAAGGTGTAGTTGGCATGCAGCAGGGTCCTCTTCTCTCTGGAGTATCTGCACCCCTGACCTCTCTGCCTCTCCCACCTGGGCCCTGAGGGTGCTTCAAAACTTCATTCTTCAGCTCCTCTTAACAGCACAGAGGCAGAGCACTGCACTCCTCTGTTAAAACCCCGCCCCCTTTTACTGTCTCTACCCGGCTCTAGTGCTTCTATAGAAGGAAACTTCTGCTGATTGGTTGACGGCAGCCATCTTTTTGTAGCCTGTACGGGGGCAGCCATTATTTTGTTACCTCCGGGCTTCAGCAGCTCAGCAGCTACAGGACCGAGCAGGACCAGCCTCTGCCTAGCAGAAGCAATGACAGTGAGTGGGGGGGGAAAAATGGGTCCTGGACTCCTGGGCAGGAGGGGGAAGCCAGGTGTATGGATGGGAGGAGTTAAGTATGATGCACCTCCTACCCCTATCCTCTACTGCGCTAGCTTCCTCGGGAGGGAAGAAGGGGTGTGGTTGCAGTTGACCAGTACCCCCAACAAGGCCCTTCCATCAGTCCTGGGCACAGATAATTAGTACCCACCCCCCTCTCGGCAGCCATGGCAGCAAACACATGTCCACAGAGATGCCCTGTGCAGCGAGTGCTCTCCCCATAACCCACTGCACAGGGGCAACAGCCAGGCAGCTGTAACTATGACAGCAATTATGGCAACACACATAGGACCAGATGCCACATGTACACGTCTGCACACCCACATACAGATTCTCAGTGTCACACACCCAGAAGGAGGCAGCATAGCCTGGTCACAAGTACCGGCGTATGGTGAACAGTATCCCTGGTTGGCCGCCCACCCTGTATATAGCAACAGCTCCGTACAGAGAGAGGAGGAGGAGCAGGGAGCGGCTGCAGTGCATATTTTTGGATGACTGTGTGCACGACCAGCGGGAGCTCTCCTGCTCCTCTGGCTCTCCAGGCTTCACATACCCCGGTCCTCTCCTGCTTATCTGCCCAGTCATCTCCTTCTCCTCTGCCTCTCCAGGCTCCACATGCCCCGGTCCTCTCCTGCTTCTCTGCCTCTCCAGGCTCTGCATACCCGGGTCCTCTCCTGCTTCTCTGCCCAGTCCTCTCCTGCTCCTCTGCCTTTCCAGGCTCTGCATGCCCCGATCCTCTCCTGCTCCTCTGCCTCTCCAGGCTCCGCATACCCCAGTCCTCTCCTGCTCCTCTGCACAGTCCTCTCCTCCTCCTCTGCCTCTCCAGGCTCTGCATGCCCAGTCCTCTCCTGCTCCCCTGCCTCTCCATGCTTCACATACCCCAGTCCACTCCTGCTCCTCTGCCCAGTCCTCTCCTGCTCCTCTGCCTCTCCAGGCTCAGCATGCCCCAGTCCTCTCCTGCTCCTCTGCCCAGTCCTCTCCTTCTCCTCTGCCTCTCCAGGCTCTGCATGCCCCGGTCCTCTCCTGCTCCTCTGCCTCTCCAGGCTCTGCATGCCCCGGTCCTCTCCTGCTCCTCTGCCCAGTCCTCTCCTTCTCCTCTGCCTCTACAGGCTCTTCATGCCCCGGTCCTCTCCTGCTGCTCTGCCTCTCCAGGCTCTGCATGCCCAGGCCCTCTCCTGCTCCTCTGCCTCTCCAGGCTCTGCATGCTCCGGTCCTCTCCTGCTCCTCTGCCTCTCCAGGCTCCGCATACGACAGTCCTCTCCTACTCCTCTGCCCAGTCCTCTCCTTTTCCTCTGCCTCTCCAGGCTCTGCATGCCCTGGTCCTCTCCTGCTCCTCTGCCAATACCTCTCCTGCTCCTCTGCATCTCCAGGCTCTGCTTGCCCCGGTCCTCTCCTGCTCATCTGCCTCTCCAGGCTCCCCATACCCCAGTCCTCTCCTGCTCCTCTGCCCAGTCTTCTCCTGCTCCTCCGCGTCTCCAGGCTCTGCATGCCCTGGTCCTCTCCTGCTCCTCTGCCTCTCCAGGCTCTGCATGCCCTGGTCCTCTCCTGCTCCTCTGCCTCTCCAGGCTCCGCATACCCCAGTCCTCTCCTGCTCCCCTGTCCAGTTCTCTCCTGCTCCTCTGCCGCTCCAGGCTCTGCATGCCCCAGTCCTCTCCTGCTCCCCTGTCCAGTTCTCTCCTGCTCCTCTGCCTCTCCAGGCTCTGCATACCCCAGTCCTCTCCTGCTCCTCTGCCTCTCCAGGCTCCGCATACCCCGGTCCTCTCCTGCTCCTCTGCCCAGTCCTCTCCTTCTCTACCTCTACAGGCTGTTCATGCCCAGGTCCTCTCCTGCTCCTCTGCCTCTCCAGGCTCTGCATGCCCTGGTCCTCTCCTGCTCCTCTGCCTCTCCAGGCTCCGCATACCCCGGTCCTCTCCTGCTCCTCTGCCCAGTCCTCTCCTGCTCCTCTGCGTCTCCAGGCTCCGCATACCCCGGTCCTCTCCTGCTTCTCTGCCCCGTCCTCTCCTGCTCCTCGGCCTTTCCAGGCTCTGCATGCCCGATCCTCTCCTGCTCCTCTGCCTCTCCAGGCTCCGCATACCCCAGTCCTCTCCTGCTCCTCTGCCCAGTCCCCTCCTCCTCCTCTGCCTCTCCAGGCTCTGCATGCCCGGTCCTCTCCTGCTCCCCTGCCTCTCCAGGCTTCACATACCCCAGTCCACTCCTGCTCCTCTGCCCAGTCCTCTCCTGCTCCTCTGCCTCTCCAGGCTCTGCATGCCCCAGTCCTCTCCTGCTCCTCTGCCCAGTCCTCTCCTTCTCCTCTGCCCCTCTAGGCTCTGCATGCCCCGGTCCTCTCCTGCTCCTCTGCCTCTCCAGGCTCTGCATGCCCCGGTCCTCTCCTGCTCCTCTGCCCAGTCCTCTCCTTCTCCTCTGCCTCTACAGGCTCTTCATGCCATGGTCCTCTCCTGCTGCTCTGCCTCTCCAGGCTCTGCATGCCCAGGCCCTCTCCTGCTCCTCTGCCTCTCCAGGCTCTGCATGCTCCGGTCCTCTCCTGCTCCTCTGCCTCTCCAGGCTCCGCATACGACAGTCCTCTCCTACTCCTCTGCCCAGTCCTCTCCTTTTCATCTGCCTCTCCAGGCTCTGCATGCCCTGGTCCTCTCCTGCTCCTCTGCCTCTCCAGGCTCCGCATACCCCAGTCCTCTCCTGCTCCTCTGCCAATGCCTCTCCTGCTCCTCTGCATCGCCAGGCTTTGCTTGCCCCGGTCCTCTCCTGCTTCTCTGCCTCTCCAGGCTCTGCATGCCCCGGTCCTCTCCTGCTCCTCTGCCCAGTCCTCTCCTTCTCCTCTGCCTCTACAGGCTCTTCATGCCATGGTCCTCTCCTGCTGCTCTGCCTCTCCAGGCTCTGCTTGCCCAGGTCCTCTCCTGCTCCTCTGCCTCTCCAGGCTCTGCATGCTCCGGTCCTCTCCTGCTCCTCTGCCTCTCCAGGCTCCGCATACGACAGTCCTCTCCTACTCCTCTGCCCAGTCCTCTCCTTTTCATCTGCCTCTCCAGGCTCTGCATGCCCTGGTCCTCTCCTGCTCCTCTGCCTCTCCAGGGTCCGCATACCCCAGTCCTCTCCTGCTCCTCTGCCAATGCCTCTCCTGCTCCTCTGCATCTCCAGGCTCTGCTTGCCCCGGTCCTCTCCTGCTCCTCTGCCTCTCCAGGCTCCGCATACCCCAGTCCTCTCCTGCTCCCCTGTCCAGTTCTCTCCTGCTCCTCTGCCTCTCCAGGCTCTGCATGCCCCAGTCCTCTCCTGCTCCCCTGTCCAGTTCTCTCCTGCTCCTCTGCCTCTCCAGGCTCTGCATACCCCAGTCCTCTCCTGCTCCTCTGCCAAGTCCTCTCCTGCTCCTCTGCCTCTCCAGGCTCCGCATACCCCGGTCCTCTCCTGCTCCTCTGCCCCGGTCCTCTCCTTCTCTACCTCTACAGGCTATTCATGCCCAGGTCCTCTCCTTCTCCTCTCTCTCTCTAGGCTCTGCATGCCCTGGTCCTCTCCTGCTCCTCTGCCTCTCCAGGCTCCGCATACCCCGGTCCTCTCCTGCTCCTCTGCCCAGTCCTCTCCTGCTCCTCTGCTTCTCCAGGCTCCGCATACCCCGGTCCTCTCCTGCTCCTCTGCCCAGTCCTCTCCTTCTCCTCTACCTCTCCAGGCTATTCATGCCCAGGTCCTCTCCTGCTCCTCTGCCTCTCCAGGCTCTGCATGCCCTGGTCCTCTCCTGCTCCTCTGCCTCTCCAGGCTCCGCATAACCCGGTCCTCTCCTGCTCCTCTGCCCATGCCTCTCCTGCTCCTCTGCCTCTCCAGGCTCCGCATGCCCCGGTCCTCTCCTGCTCCTCTGCCTCTCCAGTCTCTGCATGCCCCGGTCCTCTCCTGCTCCTCTGCCTCTCCAGGCTCTGCATACCCCGGTCCTCTCCTGCTCCTCTGCCTCTCCAGGCTCCGCATACGACAGTCCTCTCCTACTCCTCTGCCTAGTCCTCTCCTTTTCATCTGCCTCTCCAGGCTCTGCATGCCCTGGTCCTCTCCTGCTCCTCTGCCTCTCCAGGCTCCGCATACCCCAGTCCTCTCCTGCTCCTCTGCCAATGCCTCTCCTGCTCCTCTGCATCTCCAGGCTCTGCTTGCCCCGGTCCTCTCCTGCTCATCTGCCTCTCCAGGCTCCCCATACCCCAGTCCTCTCCTGCTCCTCTGCCCAGTCTTCTCCTGCTCCTCCGCGTCTCCAGGCTCTGCATGCCCTGGTCCTCTCCTGCTCCTCTGCCTCTCCAGGCTCTGCATTCCCTGGTCCTCTCCTGCTCCTCTGCCTCTCCAAGCTCCACATACCCCAGTCCTCTCCTGCTCCCCTGTCCAGTTCTCTCCTGCTCCTCTGCCTCTCCAGGCTCTGCATGCCCCAGTCCTCTCCTGCTCCCCTGTCCAGTTCTCTCCTGCTCCTCTGCCTCTCCAGGCTTTGCATACCCCAGTCCTCTCCTGCTCCTCTGCCCAGTCCTCTCCTGCTCCTCTGCCTCTCCAGGCTCCACATACCCCGGTCCTCTCCTGCTCCTCTGCCCAGTCCTCTCCTTCTCTACCTCTACAGGCTATTCATGCCCAGGTCCTCTCCTGCTCCTCTGCCTCTCCAGGCTCTGCATGCCCTGGTCCTTTCCTGCTCCTCTGCTTCTCCAGGCTCCGCATAACCTGGTCCTCTCCTGCTCCTCTGCCCATGCCTCTCCTGCTCCTCTGCCTCTCCAGGCTCCGCATGCCCTGGTCCTCTCCTGCTTCTCTTCCCAGTCCTCTCCTGCTCCTCTGCCTCTCCAGGCTCTGCATACCCCGGTCCTCTCCTGCTCCTCTGCCCAGTCCTCTCCTTCTCCTCTACCTCTCCAGGCTATTCATGCCCAGGTCCTCTCCTGCTCCTCTGCCTCTCCAGGCTCTGCATGCCCTGGTCCTCTCCTGCTCCTCTGCCTCTCCAGGCTCCGCATAACCCGGTCCTCTCCTGCTCCTCTGCCCATGCCTCTCCTGCTCCTCTGCCTCTCCAGGCTCCGCATGCCCCGGTCCTCTCCTGCTCCTCTGCCTCTCCAGGCTCTGCATACCCCGGTCCTCTCGTGCTCCTCTGCCTCTCCAGGCTCTGCATACCCCGTCCTCTCCTGCTCCTCTGCCTCTCCAGGCTCCGCATACGACAGTCCTCTCCTACTCCTCTGCCCAGTCCTCTCCTTTTCATCTGCCTCTCCAGGCTCTGCATGCCCTGGTCCTCTCCTGCTCCTCTGCCTCTCCAGGCTCCGCATACCCCAGTCCTCTCCTGCTCCTCTGCCAATGCCTCTCCTGCTCCTCTGCATCGCCAGGCTTTGCTTGCCCCGGTCCTCTCCTGCTCATCTGCCTCTCCAGGCTCCCCATACCCCAGTCCTCTCCTGCTCCTCTGCCCAGTCTTCTCCTGCTCCTCCGCGTCTCCAGGCTCTGCATGCCCTGGTCCTCTCCTGCTCCTCTGCCTCTCCAGGCTCTGCATGCCCTGGTCCTCTCCTGCTCCTCTGCCTCTCCAGGCTCCGCATACCCCAGTCCTCTCCTGCTCCCCTGTCAAGTTCTCTCCTGCTCCTCTGCCTCTCCAGGCTCTGCATGCCCCAGTCCTCTCCTGCGCCCCTGTCCAGTTCTCTCCTGCACCTCTGCCTCTCCAGGCTCTGCATACCCCAGTCCTCTCCTGCTCCTCTGCCCAGTCCTCTCCTGCTCCTCTGCCTCTCCAGGCTCCGCATACCCCGGTCCTCTCCTGCTCCTCTGCCCAGTCCTCTCCTTCTCTACCTCTACAGGCTATTCATGCCCAGGTCCTCTCCTGCTCCTCTGCCTCTCCAGGCTCTGCATGCCCTGGTCCTCTCCTGCTCCTCTGCCTCTCCAGGCTCCACATACCCCGGTCCTCTCCTGCTCCTCTGCCCAGTCCTCTCCTGCTCCTCTGCCTCTCCAGGCTCCGCATACCCCGGTCCTCTCCTGCTCCTCTGCCCAGTCCTCTCCTTCTCCTCTACCTCTCCAGGCTATTCATGCCCAGGTCCTCTCCTGCTCCTCTGCCTCTCCAGGCTCTGCATGTCCGGTCCTCTCCTGCTCCTCTGCCTCTCCAGGCTCCGCATAACCCGGTCCTCTCCTGCTCCTCTGCCCATGCCTCTCCGGCCTCTCCAGGCTCCGCATGCCCCGGTCCTCTCCTGGTCCTCTGCCTCTCCAGGCTCTGCATGCCCCGGTCCTCTCCTGCTCCTCTGCCTCTCCAGGCTCTGCATACCCCGGTCCTCTCCTGCTCCTCTGCCTCTCCAGGCTCCGCATGCCCCGGTCCTCTCCTGCTCCTCTGCCCAGTCCTCTCCTGCTCCTCTGCCTCTGCAGACTCTGCATGCCTCGGTCCTCTCCTGCTCCTCTGCCTCTACAGGCTCCGCATGCCCCGGTCCTGTCCTGCTCCTCTGCCCAGTCCTCTCCTGCTCCTCTGCCTCTCCAGACTATGCATGCCCCAGTCCTCTCCTTCTCCTCTGCCTCTCCAGGCTCTGCATACCCCAGTCCTCTCCTGCTCCTCTGCCCAGTCCTCTCCTGCTCCTCTGCCTCTCCAGGCTCCGCATGCCCCGGTCCTGTCCTGCTCCTCTGCCCAGTCCTCTCCTTCTCCTCTGCCTCTCCAGGCTCTGCATACTCCAGTCCTCTCCTGCTCCTCTGCCTCTCCAGGCTCCGCATACCCCAGTCCTCTCCTGCTCCTCTGCCTCTCCAGGCTCCGCATGCCCCGGTCCTTTCCTGCTCCTCTGCCCATGCCTCTCCTGCTCCTCTGCCTCTCCAGGCTCTTCATGCCCCGGTCCTCTCCTGCTCCTCCCCCTCTCATTTTTCCCATTTTAATAAATGAACCTATTAGTTATGAACCCATCACTGTTGGACATTTTCCATAATTGTATCAGATGTGACAATGCTACGTGATGATAATTGTATAAGATATGGTAACGTTCATATCTCTATGTGATGCAGCAAAGTATCATTTAAAGGAGAATGGATTTCACACAACCACATGGTCTTTTTGGAATATTCACTGTTTTATTATTAATGGAAATGGCGAGAATGTATATAGTGTATCAGTGATGATATATTCAGGCTTATATTTAAAACATATAACCTACTTTCCCCAAATATAATATTTGTCTTCTTCCATTTGGATACATCACATTCTCCCGTGTCCCAGCATTCCTGCCCACGCACTCTCTGATTGCTTCTCCCCGCTAATTAGGTTTGGTTTTATTCCAATTATGGAGATGAGGAGTCTACCTGTTATATTATACTGATTGGTGTCTCTGGGTGCAGAGTATAAGCGAAACCCCTAGACAGTGACCCCGCACAGAACACAGGTGTCACCAATAGCGTCACCTATATCACACCATTGCCCCCTCCGCTTCCTTGTTTTGTAACATTTTACTGACAGATAATAAATAAAATAATCTTTTTATTAATTGACTTCACTGAAAGGGGCTGATTCAGACATGGTTGCTTGGCTGGGTATACTTGCAGCCTAGCGAACAGGTCAGTGCCGCCCGCTGCCCCGTTGAATAACAAAACTGCAGCGGGGCATGCTGGGAAGTGTAGTTGCACAGCAGCAAAAGTGATTTTTCTCCTCTCAGCCTCCTGCACCCACAGTGTCATTCCCCCTGAACCTTCTCTCTTCTTTTCCTCCTTTGAGTCTCACTCCATCAGTCTCTACTACCCCTACCACCTCCGTGTCGCTGCAATCTACCGTCCCCCTGGCCCTATCTCCCAATTTCTTGACAACTTCGCCGCCTGGCTTCCACACTTCCTCTCCTCTGACCTACCTTCTGTCATTCTTGGTGACTTTAACATCCCCTTTAAAGCCCCGCCCCCATTGCGGGAAATAGTCGAAATTACTGATCTCCATGGAGGGGGCGGGGCTAAAATGACATGATTGTGCCATTTTAGCTCCGCCCCCTCCTCTGAGACCTGCGGATTGCGGCATTTACATGCTGCGATTCGGGGGGCTCAGGGGGGTCCCGCAGATTCCGGGAGGGTTGCCCACCCTTCCGGGGGGGGGGGGGGGGGACCCGATTTTCGGGAGACTCACAGAATTTCCGGCAACCCTGCTGTATACTCTTCTCGCCCCAAACGCCGTCATGTCCTGCCCGAACCTCGCCGCCTCCCTCTATAGCGACACCCTATCTTTGGCATTGGACTCTGCCTGCCCTCCTTCCTCTATCCCCCTTTGATGCTCCAACCCCCAACCGTGGCACTCGCCAATCACCCGATTCCTTAAAAAGTGCTCTTGCACTGCTGAGCGCTTCTGGAAGAAATCACGCTCCCTCGCGGATTATCTACATTTCAAATTCATTCTTTCCTCCTTCAGCTCTGCCCTTGGTCTGGCCAAGGAATCCTACTTTAAGTCGCTCATCCTTTCCCAATCATCCATCCCCTGCAGGCTCTTCGCCACCTTCAACTCCTTGCCCCCCCCCCGTTCTCCAGCTCTTCTGTCCTCCATCGTAGCCGCTGATTTTGCTACCTACTTTTCAACCAAATCTCCTCTCTCAGGACTGCCATCACTGCTGCCATGACCTCACCCTCTCCCTCCTCCCCTCCTACATCTCCACACCCCTCCTTCCCACCCCTGTCCTCAGTTTTTTCACCCCCCCCCCCTCCCCAGCTTCTCACACATAATGCCACATAAACAGGAATGCCCATTACAGATTATGCCACACAAACTGGAATGCCCATTCCACATTATGCTATACATACCAGCATGCCCATTCCATATAATACCATACACCGTAATGCCCATTGCACATTATGCTACACATCCTAATGCCTGTTACACATTATGCGACACACTATAATTCTTAATTCACTTCATGCCAACCACCATAAAGCCCCCTCTAGTGCTGTTTTCACACAAAACGCCCACTGAAATTTTGCTTACAAATATAATGCCCCCTGTAGTGCCGCTTACACACATAATGCCCCCACTAGTGCTACTTACACATAAAATGCCCCATGTAATTATTCTTACACATATAAGTGCCCCCTGCAGTGCCTCTTACACACATAATTCCCCCTGTAGTGTCTCCTACACACACCTAATGTCCCCTGAAGTGAAGCTTACCTACATGCTTGATGCCAGCGGATTCACGCTTCTTGCCAGGGGGGTTACGTGTTCATTGCAAGTGGGTTACATGCACATTGCCAGGGGAATTACATGCTCATTGCCAGGGAGAATTACAAGCTCACTGCTAGGCTGTTACATGCTCCTAGAATACAAAAATTGAGATTTCCAAAGTGTCTGAGGCGCAAGAGATCCTGATGGTGTTCGGACCGACAAGGTTTTCAACCAATTTCTCCGTGTGTGTGAATCCCCTCCGTATATATTTTGAAAATATAAACCAGAGAAACCAACAATTAGGCTAAGTTCAAACACATAGATAAATTTCACAGATGGGGCGAACAGGAAGAACTGAGGGTGAGCGTACCCCTACTCACTCTGTGAGCGGCACTGTAAGTGCACGTAGCGTGTACTTTCTCCTGTTGGAATCAGTCTTCTCTATTCTCTCTCCTCGCTCCAAATGATGTGTATATCATAAAGAAAAAAAATAAATAATATTGGGTAAACCCGTTTCCTTCTGGGTGTGTATAGGATTTTCAGTGAAAAAGATGATTATTAGGCGCACCTCACTCACCCGATCTCAGGGGGAGGTACACATATAAAGGTATCTTTATATAAAAGTGAACTTGTGATACAATTCAATGGTGAAAAATGGGCGTACCCCACTCACGGTAGATGTAGATGGTGTATATGCCCGTAGCAGGTTCTTTTAAGTTTTTCTCATCCAGCGAGATATTCTTAAATTTTCTCCAAAGTGTGGACATGAAACATAAATAAAAAAACAATGTGTAGTTTCGTCCTGACTGATATGTTTTAACCAGGGAACCAAAAAGTTAGAGGTTTTTATAAAGTGTGTAAAGGTATCTTTGTGGGGTGTGGATTTATAGAAGATTCCTCCACCAAGACCAAAGTGTAGAAAGTTTTTCTTTACCCAGGGGTAACGGGATTTTGATGAAGAATGATGGCGTACCAGACTTACGGATTAGTAAGGCTTTATACTCTCATAGCGTTTTCTTTGTTGGGCTTATATTTTTAAACCACACTGAGCGATGCTTCATCCAACCATGTACACCGATTGGTGCAGGATAAGGTAAAACAAAGAAAATATTTTTGTCTCAGTGTTTTAAGTTCAAAAACCAGGGAAGGGGTCAGCTGTTCATCTCTTATTGACCATAGATAAAAAATGTTTCCTTTCCTGAAGATTTGTGGTAAAAGGGGGTGATGGCTGCTCACACTCCACACCAACTGCCTTGGTGTGGAGTGTGAGCAGCCATCACCCCCTTTTTACCACAAATCTTCATTGGATGTATGTATTTTTTTACTTTTTTATTTTTTCGATTTTTATGCTTATTGTTGTGGTTTTAAACAGTCTTGTCTTTTCTATATGACCGTGTGGGTCCTTTTTTGTATTGTGTTCCCCCTGTTGTATGGTGTGTGACCATCAAAGGGTGGTAAAACTCTTTTTAATCTTACCTGCTTAAATAAATTTTTAAAGAGACAAAGGAAACATTTTTTATCTATGGTCAATAAGAGATGAACAGCTGACCCCTTCCCTGGTTTTTGAACTTAAAACACTGAGACAAAAATATTTTCTTTGTTTTACCTTATCCTGCACCAATCGGTGTACATGGTTGGATGAAGCATCGCTCAGTGTGGTTTAAAAATATAAGCCCAACAAAGAAAACGCTATGAGAGTATAAAGCCTTACTAATCCGTAAGTCTGGTACGCCATCATTCTTCATCAAAATCCCGTTACCCCTGGGTAAAGAAAAACTTTCTACACTTTGGTCTTGGTGGAGGAATCTTCTATAAATCCACACCCCACAAAGATACCTTTACACACTTTATAAAAACCTCTAACGAGTGAGTCTTGGTACGATTCAGTACACATCACTTTTTGGTTCCCTGGTTAAAACATATCAGTCAGGACGAAACTACACATTGTGTTTTTTTATTTATGTTTCATGTCCACACTTTGGAGAAAATTTAAGAATATCTCGCTGGATGAGAAAAACTTAAAAGAACCTGCTACGGGCATATACACCATCTACATCTACCGTGAGTGGGGTACGCCCATTTTTCACCATTGAATTGTATCACAAGTTCACTTTTATATAAAGATACCTTTATATGTGTACCTCCCCCTGAGATCGGGTGAGTGAGGTGCGCCTAATAATCATCTTTTTCACTGAAAATCCTATACACACCCAGAAGGAAACGGGTTTACACAATATTATTTATTTTTTTTCTTTATGATATACACATCATTTGGAGCGAGGAGAGAGAATAGAGAAGACTGATTCCAACAGGAGAAAGTACACGCTACTTGCACTTACAGTGCCGCTCAAAGAGTGAGTAGGGGTACGCTCACCCTCAGTTCTTCCTGTTCGTCCCATCTGTGAAATTTATCTATGTGTTTGAACTTAGCCTAATTGTTGGTTTCTCTGGTTTATATTTTCAAAATATATACGGAGGGGATTCACACACACGGAGAAATTGGTTGAAAACCTTGTCGGTCCGAACACCATCAGGATCTTTTGCGCCTCAGACAGTTTGGAAATCTCAATTTTTGTATTCTATTGTATTTTGTTCGGTTGTTGGGTGATGACCACGAGATTGGGGGCAGCAAAGCGCCAAATAGGGGTCTTATTCTATACCATTTATTGTTTTCTGTTACATGCTCCTGACCAGCAGGGTTACATGCTAGTGGCCAGGAGTTGCAGGGCCACAGCATGCAAGTGCTCTTGGAATACACACTTCTGGGTAGCGCTGGGCACTCTGCGATCTCCTTACAGATGCTAGCACCTCTAGCACTTGTCTCCTTTAAGGCAGCAGCCAGTTTTGAATGGGTGCAGAGTCTCTGTCTGCATGTGAACAGAGATTTTGCACCCCTGTGTCGCTGTTTCCCCCACGTGCAACTCCTGGTTTCCAGTGCAGAATAGGAGTGAGGAGAGGGGGCAGGCAGTGAAGCCCAAACTTATGGGTGATGGAGGGCTGGTTAAAACCACCGACATGTTAAACTCCGCTGATCTGGTGCCTTCACTTAAACCACAGATGATGGGTTCATTTAATTCACGGAGCAAACATAGCAATTTGATTAAAAAAGGACAGCAGACATGCACTATGTCATTTTCATTTAGATACCATGCATAGTACTATCCTGTGACAGTGCCATCTGGTGGCCAAAACTATATTACAGGTAAATGTAATAAACTTTGGACAAAACATTTCATGCATGTTTCCTTTATGTGAAGCAACACTAAAAATCTCCCAGCGTTAAAGGACTTGACATGTGCTACATCTGTAGTATGTCAGAGTCTTCCTGCAGGGAATAGATTACACGGGACTTTACATTAGACGTATCTTTCCCTTTTTGTAACTTTTCAACATGATTAATATGATACTTAAAGCAACTTTTATTTTCACATTTCATATTACTTTACTGCAGCGGGATATACTGTAATCTCACTTTAATGCTGCAATATTGCACTTTTCTGCCAGCCCCAAGATTAATCCAGGACATGACTGGCAGTGTTGGAATAATCTAGGAAAGGAGATGGATAGGATTTATACAAGGGGTATAGTGGAGCTAATAAGGTAGAGACAGAAGGTTTGATGCCAGGATGTCTATCAATCATATTAGTGGAAATCAGACATAAAGGCACAAGCAGCATAAGCTCAGTTGCCGGATCAATCAGCGCGCTCAGTGAAACCAGTGAAGTGCGTACAGCTAATTAACCTTGATTGGCGGCAGGTTGGAGGAAGCAGAGAGGCAGCTGCAGCAAATCGATACTTTTCACTGGCAAGAAGATAATAAAGTCTTGCAACAAACTATACAAGATAGTTTCTAAGTCAGTGTTTTACGAGCCACAAGCATTAAAGCGCCAGATTTCCTAACAATCTCAGTAAAATAAAACTGGCGGGGGAAAAGGCAACGTAGCAGTATATGTGACCTAGACTAGGGTTGGTCGTCGGCGCAGTCGCCATCGATGGTTGCCACCAATGGCGATACTGCAATCAGCCATCAATAGTAATAAACTATATAGATGGATGACCATCTGCTTCTCCCAAATCAATGGCAAAAGTATTCAACATCGGGCATAAACCATCGATGATTTTGAATCCCTAAACTAGACAGGCCATGGCAGGCAGGGATTCATTACTGCGGACAGGCAGTGCCCTGTCTAAACTAAAATCATGGGTACAATATTGTTTTGGCAATTTTGTATTTTTGGGCCAGAGTACCGATTGGGGAAGACCACTGGAGGGGGGTGTAAATGCATCCCATCGTGGTGAACACTGGTATGGTGCAGCAAGCTTTGTTTGCAAGCGGAGTCATACAATGTACCGTTTGCAAAAATAGTTTCAAAGGCTAACTACTCCTCACCTCTGTGAGGTGAAGTACCTCCAATGATCACTCAATGGATCAAATTACTCCTTTGTGTTCTAAAAGATGTCATAACAGAAAGTCAAAGGAATTTTTGCAGGGACACTGATCTAGTTCAAACTCGCTGGATATAGAGCGAGGGAGCTGTGAAGACAGAGATTGGAGTTGGGAGCAGATAGGGTCAAGGGGTGGGGTGTAGAGTTTGTGGGCTAAAAACTGTCACAGCTCAAAGTGAAAGCTGGAATTTTTATGGACATTTAACAAAGACTCCTGCACTTGCTCAGTAGAGATGTGACCGCCATCTTGGGATAGTGCATGCAGCCTCCCTGGATTCAGGAAGATACAGATGGCGCGGGTCTTATTATTGCCGCCTATGGCGATGTTTCCGACACTCGCCATGGCGCATACATGTAGCGAATCGCCGTGGCGCTTCACGGCGAGTGCAATATCACAGACCAACCACCAGATGTCACTTTTAAAAACCTCATTTGCGCATGCGTAAGATTTGTGCTTCAGCGCGTGCATGATGCGCAGGAATTACATGAACTTTATTATACGATGAGCACCTCTCTAATGCCGCTGGCACGAGCGTGATCCAGTCTCTTCAGCCGAGAGTGCATCATGCTGATGCGGACAGAGAGTGTCGTACATGTACGTCATGGCCGGGAGGTACTTCCCGACACATGACGTACATGTACGTCATGGCTTCTAACTGTCACTGCGTCTATAGACGCAGTGACAGTTAGGAGATGTAGCCGCACAGACGCTAATGCGTAACATCAAACACCGTACTGTAGTTCTAAAGGTTGTACGACACGGACGCTATGCGTCTCAGTATACAGTACAGTATTGTTCTAAAGGCGGTCACAATATTGGAAACTTGGTCACAATATGGTTTTGCAGCATTACATTCACAGTATTGTGCGGTAAGTTACTGATGGGTAGATTTACAGTATGAAGCGGTGATAAGGGAGGAGAAGTGGAAAATGCCGTCCAATCAGCTCCTGACTGTTAAGCTACAGGCTGGGTGTAGAATCAGTCATGGTAGTATAGTAGTCATTACACTGTACAGTTCTTGGCTGTAGTGTAGTGGTTATCTGCATGGTGTTTCACGCCGGAGACCCGTGTTCGATTACGGCGTTAAACCTTTAATATTATAGTATCAAATTTTACAGTTTTAACTAAGATATAATTATTGACAATATACTGTGTGATTAAAATATAATTATTTATATTTACAGTATAGTATTACATTTTACAGTATATTGTATAAGTAATGTATTACAGTATATAAAAACTACTGATAAACTACTGATAAACTACTGTACCCACTACTCAGCGGCGGGCGCACAGAATGGGACGCTGTTCCGCACAGGACGCACGGCACATAGGACGCACGGCGCATAGGACGCACGGCGCACACGCTAATGCAGTATACTGTAGGCGCCATTATCAGTATCGCTAGTACTGTACCTGGACCTGTTCAGTATGTCGGACACTGGCAGAGTCAGGAGGGCAAGGCCCTTTGGCAGAGGGGAGCTCCTCACCCTGGTGGCTTGGCGGGACAGGCTCCTGGTCTCTAATCGGGAGATTGTGGAGGCCTACCAGGGGGCCCGTCAAGCCATCAGGGTGAGGTTCCATAGAGACAGGCCAGTTAGGAACCTCCAGAGGAGATGGTCCGACCTGGTCCGTCGGGACCCTCAACTGCTGGACTCCCTCAGGCAAAGTAAGTACTGTACATACCTGTACAATGTTGAGTGCTATTGTATACAGTATTTTTTTACTTGTTGCCATGGGGGATTTTACAGTATACTGTACCTGTATTTTTTTTTAATGTGCTGATTGCTGTACAACTGTTCAGGTAGATTTTACAGAACTTGCTATTAGAATTAGAATTTAGAATTAGGGGGTGTGTCATTCTCCACCTGAAGGGTGTGTCTACAGTACTTCCATACAGTACACTACTGTACTGTACATGGAGATACTGTATTGTGTGTGGGGGGGGCGCTGACCTGGACAGAGAGGTTTTTTGGACCGGGTCTGAGAGCGCCAGAGTCAGCTGTTCAGCAGTGGTATTGATACAGATTTGGGGGGAGCAGTATTAGACAGGTCCTTCTGAGCATTGTTCCGCTCTCCAACTCCAGGGCCTGGACCCACTTCTTACATTCCCATTCCTGCAGCCACCAGACCTGGTTTCCAGCCCATGGTTGGGGTGATGTCAACATGTTAACCCCCGGAATCCATGGCAGATCATGTACTGTACAGTAAATTCTTTGCAATGAGCATGTTAATCCCTTCCAGAGTGTGCAACACCTGGAAGACCAGGTTCATCCCATGGCAACGAGCATGTTAACCCCCTAATATGCAATGAGCATTATAGTGTGTGTAGTAATGGGTAATGGACATTATGGAATGTGGTAAAATACTGTACATACTGTACTGTAATACAGTAGGTACTGTACAGTATTTTGGTGTACAGTATGGCATAATGTGTAGGACTAATGAGAGAGAGATGGAGATTGCTGCTACAGTACTGTGCAGTATTTCAGGGAGTCTCCTGCTGAAGAGGGAAGGCAACTACTGTGTGCTGTACAGTACATGCTTGTTGCCATGGGTGATTTCCTACAGCATTGGTTTTCATGACATACTGTACAGTACTGTACAGTAAATTGTGGGCCCTTACAAACTTTTGATATGGGGCCTACAAATACTGTATCTGCAGTAATTACAGTATGCCTTACGCACTGTATTTCTTATTTTTCCAGGTATCAGCAGGATGACGCTGCGGGAGAGACAGCACCGCCACTGTAAGTACAGTACAGTATACTGTATACAGTACAGAGCGGAACATTGCATATTGACTTTCAAACATGTGGGATACTGTACAGGACCACAGCATTTCATCCCTCCTGGAATGGGTCATTTTGGCAGGTACTGTACTGTACTGTACTGTTATGTACTGCACAGTACAGTATGTACTGTAGTGTTGATACAGTACCTTAACACATTGTACTTTATAGTACAGTATGTTCGTGTTAGAGAATATACAGTACTGTACAGCACAGTAGTTTTTTTGTGTGCTTTTCCGCAGTCCCAGTGGATGTCGCAGCTCCAGAAGGCCTCCCTGCCGCCACCCAGGAGGAGAGGGCCACCTCTGCCCCCACCCAGCTGGAGGAGGAGTCTCTGAGCGCGGTTGGTAAGTATTGTACAGTATAACACCAGGGCTCTCACCATCTGTACCGGAAAAGTATTTTTGAACAGGCTCCAGCATGTACTGAGGCCCTTGTTCTTCTTCACTCTCGCCTGGGGACGCCCTTTTTATGTGAAACAAACAAAAGGTTTTTCCCGCCCAAGATCCAGACCCTGAGATTGGTCTCTGCAGATATGTTTGGGGCGTGAACAATTTCCATAATCCAATCACAGGACCTGCTTTGGGCGTGGAAAAAACCTTTTGTTTGTTTCACATAAAAAGGGCGTCCCCAGGCACTCCAGCTACCACTCGGCAAACCTGTTTCCTCGTAAGCAGACTTGCTGTTCGGCTCCTCTCCTCTCAAGACTTCTTGAAGTTTCCTGATACCGTTCCTGTACTTCTGCTTGCATTTGAAATCTTTGCTGGCCTCACGGAACTCGGCTGGTTTCAAGTGCTACTAGCAAAAGTTCCTGAACGGTAAATCTTTTTCTATCAGTATTTCGATATAAATATACCTTATTTTTAAACTGTATTCTGTATGTAAACGCTCATTGCACCCAGTGTTCCCTCCCCCCCCCGCTTCCACGAGGCCCCTAGGCGTTTGGCGGTATATCGAGCGACCGACGCTTGCCCGTATAGCACACCGACCCCTCCTCCCCGGAGCCTGGGACGCTCGAGCTAATGGGACGCTCGAGCTAACGGGACGCTCGAGCTAATGAGACGCTCGAGCAGCAACGACGGTATCCGCTCCCCGTCGCTCGGCCCTGCTTTCCCCGTCTTTTCTCCGTGCAGCCATGCTTCCAACCTCTCCCAGTGTTCCCTCCCCCCCGCTTCCACGATGCCCGTAGACATTTGGCGGCCATTTTGTGTAACCCTGCCTCCGAGCGAAACTGCCTCGAGCGCTCTCGAGCGACGCTGCCCCTCCTCCCCGGGGCTACTGTATGCCCGCTCCCCGTCGCACGGCCCTGGTTTCCCCGTCCTTTCTCTGTGCTTCCAACCTTTCCCAAACCTCTCCCAGTGTTCCCTCCCCCCCGCTTCCACGAGGCCCCTAGGCGTTTGGCGGCCATTTTGTGTAACCCTGCCTCCGAGCGAAACTGCCTCGAGCGCTCTCGAGCGACGCTGCCCCTCCTCCCCGGGGCTACTGTATGCCCGCTCCCCGTCGCACGGCCCTGGTTTCCCCGTCCTTTCTCTGTGCTTCCAACCTTTCCCAAACCTCTCCCAGTGTTCCCTCCCCCCCGCTTCCACGAGGCCCCTAGGCGTTTGGCGGCCATTTTGTGTAACCCTGCCTCCGAGCGAAACTGCCTCGAGCGCTCTCGAGCGACGCTGCCCCTCCTCCCCGGGGCTACTGTATGCCCGCTCCCCGTCGCACGGCCCTGGTTTCCCCGTCCTTTCTCTGTGCTTCCAACCTTTCCCAAACCTCTCCCAGTGTTCCCTCCCCCCCGCTTCCACGAGGCCCCTAGGCGTTTGGCGGTATATCGAGCGACCGACGCTTGCCCGTATAGCACACCGACCCCTCCTCCCCGGAGCCTGGGACGCTCGAGCTAACGGGACGCTCGAGCTAACGGGACGCTCGAGCTAATGAGACGCTCGAGCAGCAACGACGGTATCCTCTCCCCGTCGCTCGGCCCTGCTTTCCCCGTCTTTTCTCCGTGCAGCCATGCTTCCAACCTCTCCCAGTGTTCCCTCCCCCCCGCTTCCACGAGGCCCGTAGACATTTGGCGGCCATTTTGTGTAACCCTGCCTCCGAGCGAAACTGCCTCGAGCGCTCTCGAGCGACGCTGCCCCTCCTCCCCGGGGCTACTGTATGCCCGCTCCCCGTCGCACGGCCCTGGTTTCCCCGTCCTTTCTCTGTGCTTCCAACCTTTCCCAAACCTCTCCCAGTGTTCCCTCCCCCCCGCTTCCACGAGGCCCCTAGGCGTTTGGCGGCCATTTTGTGTAACCCTGCCTCCGAGCGAAACTGCCTCGAGCGCTCTCGAGCGACGCTGCCCCTCCTCCCCGGGGCTACTGTATGCCCGCTCCCCGTCGCACGGCCCTGGTTTCCCCGTCCTTTCTCTGTGCTTCCAACCTTTCCCAAACCTCTCCCAGTGTTCCCTCCCCCCCCGCTTCCACGAGGCCCCTAGGCGTTTGGCGGTATATCGAGCGACCGACGCTTGCCCGTATAGCACACCGACCCCTCCTCCCCGGAGCCTGGGACGCTCGAGCTAATGACACGCTCGAGCTAATGAGACGCTCGAGCAGCAACGACGGTATCCGCTCCCCGTCGCTCGGCCCTGCCTTCCCTGTCTTTTCTCCGTGCAGCCGTGCTTCCAACCTCTCCCAGTGTTCCCTCCCCCCCCTTCCACGAGGCCCCTAGGCGTTTGGCGGTATATCGAGCGACCGACGCTTGCCCGTATAGCACACCGACCCCTCCTCCCCGGAGCCTGGGACGCTTGAGCTAATGAGACGCTCGAGCTAACGAGAAGTTGACGCATTAGCAACTGAGTGCTGTACAGTACATCATTGTCAATTATTACCACCAACGTTGTTTTTTTTGGGGGGGGGGGGAGGGGGGGGGTAAAGGTACTGTAACATTTTTTAAAAAAAATGTTTAATGTACTATAGTAATTTGTATTGCGAAAAAGTCCATGTACTGTATTTCTAAATGTACTGTCTTCTCTTCATACAGGGAAGTCTCCAGTACAGCTGTCCAAAATGCCAGTTAAGATCAACAAGGCGATGAGCAAAATAATTGCAAACATGAAAAAAGAAAATAAAACTACCAAAGAGATCCAGGCTTGGCTGAGGGAAAGTGGGATTGTAGTCACTTTACAAACAGTGCGCTATCATGCTTTCGAGAGAACAACGGCCAGAAAGGAAATATTTGCTCCAAAGTGCTCTTGGTAAGATCAGTGTTGTGTAGTAAATTACCTGTAATGTACTGTACTGTATTGTTTGTTAAACTGGTACTGTATAAACTACTGTACTGTACAGTATGTCCAGTAGTATTAACCTTTGCTGTACTACAGTAATATAGAACATGAAACGTTTCAGTCATTGCCTTGTACTGTACTGTACTGTACATTAACTCTTATTTACTGTGTGCACTGTAGGAGAGCTGAAAAAATTGTGGAGAAATTAACTCGTGAGAATGATGAAATCTCTGCTCGACAAATTAAAAACATCTTCAAAACAGAGTATGATTTTGACATATCACTCACCAGCATTCGAAAAATGCGTCGGAAAATGGGATGGAAATATTGTGCTACAAGGTACAGTACAGTAAGAGTTTTGTATAGAGCAGTAATGCGCGCCATTTCACATTAACCCCTTGAGTGGTGGGTTTTGCTGGGACAGTACAAACCTACAGTACCAGGGCAGCGGCGGCAGAGCTTGATGCTACTGTTCCTCATAGTGACAATGGCGTCATGATGAGGGATTTTCGTGGCAGCTCTGGAGGACTCGGCCTGAGCACTCGCCAGCCCCCACAAGCCGCACCAACCATACCCGGCAGTGGGGGAGGGGTGGGGGAATTGACTGGAGGTGCTGCACCAGTGGTGCACACAAGGACACCACTGGCGTACACCTACTGTATAGTGGCATGCCTTGAGATTTTCCGGGACAGCCCACTGCACCAGCACAGCTGAATCCGGAAAATCTCCAGGCATTCAGTACAGTACCACTCAAGTGGTTAATACCTACATTATTTGCATACAGTACTGCACGGTTGTTTAATGATGTCTATAATACAGTACTGTATTAAATTACCTGTATATTTTTGTGCTGTTGACAGGATAACTCCCATGGTTAGAGATGTCAACAAAGAGAAGAGAGTGGAACAGGCACGTCGTTGGATTGAGAGCGGTGAAACTTTTCAGGATGTCCTTTTCACCGATGAATCCTCAATTGCACTCGAGAGGTTCTCGCGAATGTCATTCCGTAAGAAGGACCATATCTCATTGAAGCCACGGCCAAAGCATCCACTGAAAGTCCACGTATGGGGAGCCATATCACGATTGGGAGCTGGCCCATTGTTAATGTTCGAAGGTACAGTATAGTACAGTACTACTGTGTACAGTATACAGTACCATGCGTTGTCTGTGTTTGTAAGAAATAATGTACTATACTGTACACTACAATAATTAAAATTGAATGCAGTGGTTATTAATAAACAATACTGCTTTTTTCTCTAGGGATCATGGATAAACAATTCTTTCAAGAAAGAATAGTAGAGGGATGTATGGTGCCATATGTGTGGAAACGTTTCCCATCGCATCATAGACTATTCCAGGACAATGATCCTAAACACTCTGCCTCTGCAAAATTCATGGAAGAGAAAGGCATCAATTGGGAACGCACACCACCAGAGTGAGTATTGCTTTAACCCCTTCCCGACATTTGACGTACATTTACGTCATGGTCGGGAAGTACTTCCCGACACATGGCGTAAATGTACGTCATGGCATTTAACTGTCACCGCGTCTATAGACGCGGTGACAGTTTCAACATGTCTGCTGTCCCTGACAGCAGACATGTCCGTGCATGCCCAGGGGGGGCTGCGATGCCGCCCCCCCGTCGGCGATCGCTGTGATTGGCTGTTCAGTGTGAACAGCCAATTACAGCGTTTTCCTGTGTCACCGGCGAATAACGTTCGCCGGTGACACGGGATCAGAGGTGATTGGTGCTGTAAAGTACAGCACCAATCACCGCGGGGTGTGAGGGTGACACTGGTGTCACCCCACCGCACCCCGCCCGCCCCCAAAGGCCGTGATTGGTTCGTCGGACCGACGGACCAATCACAGCCAAGGAGGGGGATTTAAACTAACGGTGACTGCACTGCAGACGCCATTCCGGTCTGGAATAGCGTGCAGTGCGGTCACCGTACCTCCCTGCCGCCATACTGACCAGAACCTTGCTCCATAGCTTGCTCCATACTTACCTGATCGCTGCTTCATCACTGCTTCCTGGATCCTGTTACTACTTGTGCCTTCCTGTGAAATTGTGCTGCTGCAGTGTACTAGCTAGATAGATAGAGAGATAGAGAGATAGATAGAGAGATAGAGAGAGATAGAGAGAGATAGAGAGAGATAGAGAGAGAGATAGTGTCAGAGAGTGCTGATCGCTGCTTCATCACTGCTTCCTGGATCCTGTTGCTACTTGTGCCTTCCTGTGAAATTGTGCTGCTGCAGTGTACTAGCTAGATAGAGAGATAGATAGAGAGATAGAGAGAGATAGAGAGAGAGAGATAGATAGAGAGGCCTAGTGACAGAGTGCTATATTTTGTGCTGCTGCAGTGTGATAGTTATAGAGAGATAGAGAGAGATAGAGAGAGATAGTGTCAGAGAGTGCTATATTTTGTGCTGCTGCAGTGTGATATAGTTATAGATAGAGAGAGATAGAGAGAGAGAGATAGATAGAGAGGCCTAGTGACAGAGTGCTATATTTTGTGCTGCTGCAGTGTGATAGTTATAGAGAGATAGAGAGAGAGAGATAGAGAGAGATAGTGACAGATTGTGCTATATATTTTTGATATAACTGACTGCTGCCCCCTCCTTTTGTGCTGATCAGTATAAATTAACTGATCAGCAACTTTTTGGGGGCGCAGGTTTTTTTTATATATAGATATACCTGTCAGTGCTGCTGCTGCAGTGTCATAGAGTGATAGATAGTGAGAGATAGAGAGATAGAGAGAGATAGTGACAGAGAGTGATAGAGAGTGCTAAATTTTTTGTCTGCTGCCCCCGCCTTTTGTGCTGATCACTATATCTGAGGTGATCAGCAACTTTTTTGGGGGTACAGAGGTTTTTTTTTTTTTATATATACCTGTCAGTTGCACCAAAGGTTGTGCACCTGCTGCACCTCACTGGTAATCAGTGTCGCATCACTGATCACCTTTTTTTTTTTTGTGTGTGTGCTGTGGGGTCTTTTTTTAATTTTTTTTTTACACACACTGTGATTTTGTGGGTGTCCTGTGGCCGCTGTGCGCTGATCAGTGACGTACATCACTGATCATCTTTTTCGGTACAGGGTTGATCTATATTTTTTTTTTTTTGATCAAATTCCTGTTGCCTTTGAGCGCTGTTCAGTGACAGACGTTACTGACCAACATCTGTGCTCAATTTTTGGCGCAGGACCTTTTTTTTTTTTTAACCCCTTAAATTTTTTATTTTTAACCCCTTCATTTTTTTTTTTTTTATTGGTATAAAGTATTTTTTTTTTTTCTGCACCACATACACACTACACACTACATACCCCCCGGATTGAAATAAAGTTTGTACCCCCCCCTACACTATACACGTGTTGAAACATTTCACTACCAGTAACACAAAAATAAAAATGGCATCCCAAATGTCCTCCCAAATGTCCTCCCAAATGTCCTCCCAGTCATCCAGGAGAATGTATTCAGCGGAGGAGGCATATGCCCTGCTTGCTTCTGACTCTGACACAGCCAGTGATGCAAGCGGGGAATTTGAAGGATTCGCCTTAAGCTCCTCTTCCTCCTCTGGTGATGAGGGACCCCCTCAAAGACGCCCCCGTAGAGCAGCTGAGACCCCCCCCCCAATAATTGATCTCGTATGGACCCCACCACCAGACAATTTTGAGCCCCAGGTTCCTGAGTTTTTGGCCATGCCAGGAATCCAATTTGATTCCACAGGTCTCAGAGAAATTGACTTTTTCAAATTATTTTTCTCTGATGATTTTATAAATTTAATGGTGGACCAAACTAATTTATATGCCCAGCAGTTTATTGCTCAAAACCCCACGTCATCATTTGCTAGGTGGACCCCTGTAGATGCAGTAGAGATGATGACGTTTTGGGGTCTGGTGTTTCATATGGGCATAGTAAAAAAGCCAGAAATTAGGCAATATTGGAGTACAGATGTTCTGTACAGTACTCCATTTTACCGTATGGCCATGCCCCGGACTCGATTTGAGACAATTCTTAAATTTATACATTACACCGATAATGCACAGTGCCCACCCAGAGATGATCCCACCTTTGACCGGCTATTCAAAGTCAGGCCGGTCATTGATCATTTCAGTGCCAAATTTGAAGAGGTGTACATCCCTGAAAAATTTATTTGTATCGACGAGTCCCTTATACATTTTAAAGGAAGGGTTAAATTCCGCCAGTACCTTCCCAGTAAGAGGGCAAGGTATGGCATAAAAATGTACAAACTGTGTGAAAGCACCTCAGGGTACACCCACAGGTTTAGGGTTTATGAAGGGAAGGATTCAAGAATTGAACCGCCAGAATGCCCCCCCTCCCTCGTAGGTGTTAGTGGGAAAATTGTCTGGGATTTAGTGCACCCCTTCCTGGATAAAGGTTATCACCTCTATGTGGATAACTTTTACACCAGCATCCCCCTGTTTAAGGCCCTTGGTTCAAGAGGTACAGCAGCTTGCGGTACTGTGCGCAAGAACCAAAGAGGCCTCCCAAAAACGCACATTGCCCAAGTAATGAGAAGGGGTGAAAGCAGGGGAATATGCACCGAAAATATGTTGTTGGTCAAATATAAGGACAAGAGGGATGTCCTTATACTGACAACAATTCACGGAGACAGTACCACCTCCGTCCCTGTACGAGGTACCAGTACCCACACCTCCAAACCTAATTGTATCCTGGATTACAATAGGTACATGGGCGGAGTGGATCTTTCAGATCAGGTACTGAAGCCGTACAGTGCCCTGCGGAAAACAAAAATCTGGTACAAGAAGGTGGCCGTGTATATCATCCAGATGGCACTGTATAACGCTTACGTGCTATTCCGTTCTACCGGCCAGAGGGGGACATTTATGCACTTTCAAGAGGAAGTCATAAAGGGCCTAATATTTGGGAACCAGCAGGCAGAGGGCCCCAGTACTTCTAGTACTGGCCCCCCGTATTGTACCAGGGCAGCATTTTCCTGATGAAATCCCCTCCACTGGAAAAAAGGGCAGGACACAAAAAAGGTGCAAAGTTTGCTATAAAAAGGGAATAAGAAAGCAAACTATTTTCCAGTGTGACACTTGCCCCGACAAACCCGGCCTATGTATAAAGGAGTGTTTTAAAATATACCACACATCTATGGAATATTAGGTTCATAATTTCACCGTGCTTCGGGGGTCTTGCTAATGCCACATAGCACCCACCATTCATTCCACCAGAATCTGAGCCGCAAAATCCAAAAATCACTCCTTCCCTTCTGAGTCCTGCCATGCACCCAACTGGTATTTTTTGGTCACATGTGAGGCATTGCCGTACTCGGGAGAAATTGGGGCACATATTTTGGGGTGCTTTGTCTCCTTCATTCCTTGTGAAAATGAAAAATTTTGAGCCAGAACTGCATTTTTGTGTAAAAAAATGTAATTTTTCATGTTCACTGCCCACTTGTATCAAAATTGGTAAAACCCCTGGGGGTTTGAAATGTACACTATACCCCTAGATGAATTCCCTGAGGGGTGTAGTTTGCAAAATGGGGTCACTTGTGGGGGGGTTCCACTGTATTGGTGCTTTGGGGGTCTTGCTAATGCGACATAGCACCCACCATCATTCCACCAGAATTTGTGCTGCAAAATCCAAATATCACTCCTTCCCTTCTGAGTCCTGCCACTTTTTGGTCACACATGAGGCATTGCCGTACTCGGGAGAAATTGGGGCACAGATTTTGGGGTGCTTTGTCTCCTTCATTCCTTCTGAAAATGAAAAATTTTGAGCCAGAACTGCATTTTTGTGTAAAAAAATGTAATTTTTCATTTTCACTGCCCACTTGTATCAAAATTGGTGAAACCCCTGGGGGTTTTAAATGTACACTATACCCCTAGATGAATTCCCTGAGGGGTGTAGTTTGCAAAATGGGGTGACTTGTGGGGGGGTTCCACTGTATTGGTGCAACATAGCACCCACCATTCATTCCACCAGAATATGTGCTGCAAAATCCAAAAATCACTCCTTCCCTTCTGAGTCCTGCCATGCACCCAACTGGTATTTTTTGGTCACATGTGAGGCATTGCCGTACTCGGGAGAAATTGGGGCACAGATTTTGGGGTGCTTTTTCTCCTTCATACCTTCTGAAAATGAAAAATTTTGAGCCAGAACTGCATTTTTGTGTAAAAAATGTAATTTTTCTTTTTCACTGCCCACTTGTATCAAAATTGGTGAAACCCCTGGGGGTTTGAAATGTACACTATACCCCTAGATGAATTCCCTGAGGGGTGTAGTTTGCAAAATGGGGTCACTTGTGGGGGGGTTCCACTGTATTGGTGCTTGGGGGGTCTTGCTAATGCGACATAGCACCCACCAAAATTCCACCAGAATCTGAGCTGCAAAATCCAAAAATCACTCCTTCCCTTTTGAGTCCTGCCATGCACCCAACTGGTATTTTTTGGTCACATGTGAGGCATTGCCGTACTCGGGAGAAATTGGGGCACAGATTTTGGGGTGCTTTTTCTCCTTCATACCTTCTGAAAATGAAAAATTTTGAGCCAGAACTGCATTTTTGTGTAAAAAATGTAATTTTTCATGTTCACTGCCCACTTGTATCAAAATTGGTGAAACCCCTGGGGGTTTGAAATGTACACTATACCCCTAGATGAATTCCCTGAGGGGTGTAGTTTTCAAAATGGGGTGACTTGTGGGGGGGTTCCACTGTATTGGTGCTTGGGGGGTCTTGCTAATGCGACATAGCACCCACCAAAATTCCACCAGAATCTGAGCCGCAAAATCCAAAAATCACTCCTTCCGTTCTGAGTCCTGCCATGCACCCAACTGGTATTTTTTGGTCACATGTGAGGCATTGCCGTACTCGGGAGAAATTGGGGCACATATTTTGGGGTGCTTTTTCTCCTTCATACCTTCTGAAAATGAAAAATTTTGAGCCAGAACTGCATTTTTGTGTAAAAAAATGTAATTTTTCATTTTCACTGCCCACTTGTATCAAAATTGGTGAAACCCCTGGGGGTTTGAAATGTACACTATACCCCTAGATGAATTCCCTGAGGGGTGTAGTTTTCAAAATGGGGTGACTTGTGGGGGGGTTCCACTGTATTGGTGCTTGGGGGGTCTTGCTAATGCGACATAGCACCCACCAAAATTCCACCAGAATCTGAGCTGCAAAATCCAAAAATCACTCCTTCCCTTTTGAGTCCTGCCATGCACCCAACTGGTATTTTTTGGTCACATGTGAGGCATTGCCGTACTCGGGAGAAATTGGGGCACAGATTTTGGGGTGCTTTTTCTCCTTCATACCTTCTGAAAATGAAAAATTTTGAGCCAGAACTGCATTTTTGTGTAAAAAATGTAATTTTTCATGTTCACTGCCCACTTGTATCAAAATTGGTGAAACCCCTGGGGGTTTGAAATGTACACTATACCCCTAGATGAATTCCCTGAGGGGTGTAGTTTTCAAAATGGGGTGACTTGTGGGGGGGTTCCACTGTATTGGTGCTTGGGGGGTCTTGCTAATGCGACATAGCACCCACCAAAATTCCACCAGAATCTGAGCCGCAAAATCCAAAAATCACTCCTTCCGTTCTGAGTCCTGCCATGCACCCAACTGGTATTTTTTGGTCACATGTGAGGCATTGCCGTACTCGGGAGAAATTGGGGCACATATTTTGGGGTGCTTTTTCTCCTTCATACCTTCTGAAAATGAAAAATTTTGAGCCAGAACTGCATTTTTGTGTAAAAAAATGTAATTTTTCATGTTCACTGCCCACTTGTATCAAAATTGGTGAAACCCCTGGGGGTTTGAAATGTACACTATACCCCTAGATGAATTCCCTGAGGGGTGTACTTTGCAAAATGGGGTGACTTGTGGGGGGGTTCCACTGTATTGGTGCTTGGGGGGTCTTGCTAATGCGACATAGCACCCACCAAAATTCCACCAGAATCTGAGCCGCAAAATCCAAAAATCACTCCTTCCGTTCTGAGTCCTGCCATGCACCCAACTGGTATTTTTTGGTCACATGTGAGGCATTGCCATACTCGGGAGAAATTGGGGCACATATTTTGGGGTGCTTTTTCTCCTTCATACCTTCTGAAAATGAAAAATTTTGAGCCAGAACTGCATTTTTGTGTAAAAAAATGTAATTTTTCATTTTCACTGCCCACTTGTATCAAAATTGGTGAAACCCCTGGGGGTTTGAAATGTACACTATACCCCTAGATGAATTCCCTGAGGGGTGTACTTTGCAAAATGGGGTGACTTGTGGGGGGGTTCCACTGTATTGGTGCAACATAGCACCCACCATTCATTCCACCAGAATCTGTGCTGCAAAATCCAAAAATCACTCCTTCCCTTCTGAGTCCTGCCATGCACCCAACTGGTATTTTTTGGTCACATGTGAGGCATTGCCGTACTCGGGAGAAATTGGGGCACAGATTTTGGGGTGCTTTTTCTCCTTCATACCTTCTGAAAATGAAAAATTTTGAGCCAGAACTGCATTTTTGTGTAAAAAAATGTAATTTTTCATTTTCACTGCCCACTTGTATCAAAATTGGTGAAACCCCTGGGGGTTTGAAATGTACACTATACCCCTAGATGAATTCCCTGAGGGGTGTAGTTTTCAAAATGGGGTGACTTGTGGGGGGGTTCCACTGTATTGGTGCTTGGGGGGTCTTGCTAATGCGACATAGCACCCACCAAAATTCCACCAGAATCTGAGCCGCAAAATCCAAAAATCACTCCTTCCGTTCTGAGTCCTGCCATGCACCCAACTGGTATTTTTTGGTCACATGTGAGGCATTGCCGTACTCGGGAGAAATTGGGGCACATATTTTGGGGTGCTTTTTCTCCTTCATACCTTCTGAAAATGAAAAATTTTGAGCCAGAACTGCATTTTTGTGTAAAAAAATGTAATTTTTCATTTTCACTGCCCACTTGTATCAAAATTGGTGAAACCCCTGGGGGTTTGAAATGTACACTATACCCCTAGATGAATTCCCTGAGGGGTGTAGTTTTCAAAATGGGGTGACTTGTGGGGGGGTTCCACTGTATTGGTGCTTGGGGGGTCTTGCTAATGCGACATAGCACCCACCAAAATTCCACCAGAATCTGAGCTGCAAAATCCAAAAATCACTCCTTCCCTTCTGAGTCCTGCCATGCACCCAATTGGTATTTTTTGGTCACATGTGAGGCATTGCCGTACTCGGGAGAAATTGGGGCACAGATTTTGGGGTGCTTTGTCTCCTTCATACCTTCTGAAAATGACAAATTTGGAGCCAGAACTGCATTTTTGTGTAAAAAAAATAATTTTTCATTTTCACTGCCCAGTTGTACCACAATTGGTGAAACCCCTGGGGGTTTGAAATGTACACTATACCCCTAGATGAATTCCCTGAGGAGTGTAGTTTGCAAAATGGGGTCACTTGTGGGGGGGTTCCTAACTTTTAGCATCTTATGGTGCCTTGAAACCTACATGGTGCCTAAAAAATAATCTCATAAAAAGGAGGCTCCAAAATCAAGTAGGTGCTCCTTCTATTATGAAGCCTGTGGTTTGGTCACCGTGCACACTAGGGCCACATATAGGATATTTATGAAAACAAAAGAATTGGGGGAATCAATTTTTAGTCACATTTCTCTAGTAAAATGTACTGTGTTCCTTATAAAAATGTATTAAAATTGCAAATCTGCAAAAAAAAAGAAATTTTGAAATTTCACCTGCACTTTGTTTTAATTCCTGTGAAACACCTAAAGGGTTAACAAACTTCCAAAATGCTGTTTTGAATACTGTGAGGGGTGCAGTTTTTGAAATGGCATCATTTATGGGGGTGTCTCACATACAAGTCCCTCAAAGTTACATCAGAACTGAACTGGTCCCTAAAAAAATCAGTGTTTGAAATTTTCTTGAAAATTTGAGAATTTGCTATTCATATTGTAAGCCTCCTAGTGTCCCAAAAAATTAAAAGGAAGTTGAAATAATGATGTCAACATAAAGTAGACATATGGCCTATGTTAGTTATTCACTATTTTGAGTGGTAAGATTATTTGTCTCACAAGCAGAAAATTTAACATTTTGCAAATCGCTAAATTTTCCATTTTTTCACGATATTTTGGTATTTTTCACAAAAAAACACAGACTGTATCGACCCAAATTTACCACTAATTTGAAGTACAATGTGTCACGAGAAAACAATCTCAAAATCACTGGGATAAGTAAAAGCAAAAAAAAGTTATACCCACTTAAGTGAGACATGTCAGATTTGAAAAAAAGGGCTCTGTCAGGAACGCAAAAACTGGCTCTGTCAGGAAGGGGTTAATATTGTACTGTACTTTTATGGTTTTATCAAGATTGTATGCTTTTCTGTTCTAAAAGAAACATTATTGAAATACCTTTATTGTATCATACTGTTTACTTTAGATCCCCGGACATGAATCCAATTGAATTGGTATGGGCTCAAATGAAGTATTACATCAGGAACACTGCGAAGCCGACAACAAAACAGCAGCTGTTGGATGGGATCCGTAAATTTTGGCAAGAAGTGCTGACACCGGACATTTGTAATAATTGCATAAATCATCTATATAAAGTATTGCCTGTTATAGTCAAAATAAATGGACAACCCAGTGGTATGTAGTACTGTATTAAAATAGTATAGAAGTACTTAATCAGTCTGTTTTCTGTGTGTTTCTCTATGAACCCCCACCCCAAAATACTGTATAATAAAAATAAAAGTTGTGTGTGTGATGTTACAGTACTGTACAGCAGTGTTGCAAGCAAGGGGGTACGGTGTGGTACAGAGTACTGTACAGTACCTGTAAGAAATACAGTATGTTGCAGGTACGCAGTACCACTTACTCCCTGACCCACTGTCAATTCTATTTTTAATTTAAGTCTAAATATAATGCATCCGCAGCCCGCCCACTCAGCGTTATGATTGGCGTAGCTACCGCTACTGCTGATTTAGCCTGTCACACTGACAGGCATCTGCAGTGGCGATAGCATGAAGAGCAGGCTCCACAATTGTAAGCACAATCTGCCCAGCTCTCCGCCAAGCAAGAGCCAACCGACCCCCAGTCATTTCCTGCTTCTCATTCCCTGTCTCCTGATGCCACGCCACTATTGTCATTTAGGGCCTTATTCGCATTCACTCTTTCTGTCACAATTCTTCTTAGATGGACAAAACTGCAGGTGGGGCAGATGTACAGTATAATGAGCAGAGAGAATTAGATTTGGGTGAGTTACAGTATTTTGTTTCTGTGCAGGAAAAATACTGACTGCTTTATTGTTACACTGCAATATAGAGCTTACTGTACTGTACTTTGAAGTACAGTACAGTAAAAACCCCACCCAAATCTAATTCTCTCTGCAATAGTAAAATCTACCCCACCTGCAGTGCACATGGTTTTGTCCATCTAAGAAGAATTTTGTCAGAAAGAGTAAATTCGAATAAGGCCCTTAGTCACTCTTCTAGCTTTGTGTGACCACGAACACTCATGACACATGGCCACACCCATACAGTATTTGGTAGAGCCCATGAGTACTGTACCACCAAGAAAAAAATTCTACCTGCACCACTGCTGTACAGTACCTTTTGTTTATTATTCTGTCCTGTAATGCACCTTGCTACTGAACTGTACCTTGTCCCCTCTGATTGTACTGTATGCCATATTATCCATCTGTTGTCAATAAAAGTATTTTACTGTACATGTGGATAACAAGTAGAAAAATGTTGATTCGGTGCGATGTACTGTACTGTAGACAGTCTGTTTTACTGTATTTGTGTGTCTTGCTGAACCCCCACCCCAAACAAATTAAAAAAAAAAAAATAATCTGTGTGTGATTTATTTATTTTTTTTCTATTCTGTACTGTACTGTACCTTGCTACCTTTTCCCCACTGATTGTACTGTATGCCATATCATCCATCTGCTGTCAATAAAAGTGTTTACTACAGTATTCAGTATTTGCAGTAGCATACAATAAGTTACTGTACAGTATCGTCTCACGCTGGAAAAAAGACAAGGATACATTGGAGTAACAATAAAATATTTATAAATACAGTATGAAAAAAAAAGAAACAACGCCAGAATAACAATTAAATTAAACGAACTAAAAATTGGAAAATGAAATCAATGAACTGGTGCATCAGCACCCGCGCCGCCTCAAGCGCCCTGAGCCGCTGAGCCCTCTGTTGTTGTTCTGTGGTGGGGAAGTAAAATGTTAACGTTACTATAGTGTACTGTACGGTAAGTACTGTACTGTACTGTATTATTATTCTACAAAAGCAATCCCAACCACTGACATACTGTACTGTAACTGTACCTCTATAATTGGGGCCGGTACCCGGGCCAGGCCCCTGCGAGTCTGATCCTGGCCTGTGCTGGCTTATCCACAGTTGGTGTCTTGGGCCCCCATGGACGATTGGCACTGTAGTGGGAGAAAAAGTGAGCATTACAATACAGCATGTACTGTACAGAACCTGTTCCACTTAGTGGCCCTTCTTCACTTCAACGGTGGTGGTCGTACTGTACTGTACAGTATGCCATAAAATAAAGCATGCCATGCCAAAAGAAGAAGCTGGTGGGTGGGACAGGCTTTTCTATTGGAATTACTGTTCAGGACTGTGTCAGAGGCGGAACTCAGTTCCCTCTACCATTGGAAACCAGTTGCCCATCACTTTTACACCTCTGGTTACAGTGCAGTACTACAGTAATTCTTACCACTTTCATCGTCCTCCTCCTCATCTTCCTCCAGCTCCATGGCCTCCACCTCAATGATGTCTGAGTGGAGAAAGGAAAATACAGTAGTACAGGAAAAAAAACATCATTTGCCTACTTACAGGTACTGTACTGAACATGTACTGTACAGTACAACTCCATAGAAGAAGGTCCTAATGGTGTAGATTGAAATGTCTACACACCATCTCCAAGCGGGCACCACCCACCTACAGTAGTGTACTGTACAAACAGGCAAGGCCCAAAGTCTGCGTGACACCCAGCGCAGAGCCCCCCCAAAGTGAAGTCCTACACCAAAGGCATTGTCAGTTCCTCCAGAACCACCTGCACTTCCAACCACTTCAACAGCCAACCCCCACCTCCGCATCCCACAAAGCACCCCCTCCACCGGACCACTGTACTCACTGCCTGGCTCCTGGTCCTCCTGCTGCTCCACCTCCTCCTCCTCTTCCTCCTCGGTGTCGAGGAGAACCGCCTCTTCTTCCCGGGTGTGGCCTAGTGATGCTGCATTAAAAAAAAAAAAAAAAACATTGTAAACGTACTGTACTGTACAGTAAATTCCCTTCTACTTTTAGAACTCCATAGAACGGTTGTGTCAAAGTCATGGCCCTCCAATTGTTGTGGAAGTACTGTACACATCCCACCCAGCATGCCATGCCACAGTTTTAACAATCCATCATACTGTACTGTATACAAAAAGTGGCATGCTGGGATGTGTACATATGTACTGTACAACCAGCAAAGGCCCAAAGGCTGCGTGACACTCAATGCAGTGCACCCCAAAGTGAATGCCTTCGCTGAACGGCATCTTCAGTTCCTCCAGAACCACCTGCACTTCCAACCACTTCAACAGCCAACCCCCACCTCCGCATCCCACAAAGCACCCCCTCCACCGGACCACTGTACTCACTGCCTGGCTCCTGGTCCTCCTGCTGCTCCACCTCCTCCTCCTCTTCCTCCTCGGTGTCGAGGAGAACCGCCTCTTCTTCCCGGGTGTGGCCTAGTGATGCTGCATTAAAAATAAAAAAATAAAAAAACATTGTAAACGTACTGTACTGTAAAGTAAATTCCCTTCTACTTTTAGAACTCCATAGAACGGTTGTGTCAAAGTCATGGCCCTCCAATTGTTGTGGAAGTACTGTACACATCCCACCCAGCATGCCATGCCACAGTTTTAACAATCCATCATACTGTACTGTATACAAAAAGTGGCATGCTGGGATGTGTACATATGTACTGTACAACCAGCAAAGGCCCAAAGGCTGCGTGACACTCAATGCAGTGCACCCCAAAGTGAATGCCTTCGCTGAACGGCATCTTCAGTTCCTCCAGAACCACCTGCACTTCCAACCACTTCAACAGCCAACCCCCACCTCCGCATCCCACAAAGCACCCCCTCCACCGGACCACTGTACTCACTGCCTGGCTCCTGGTCCTCCTGCTGCTCCACCTCCTCCTCCTCTTCCTCCTCGGTGTCGAGGGGAACCGCCTCTTCTTCCCGGGTGTGGCCTAGTAATGCTGCATTAAAAAAAAAAAAAAAAACATTGTAAACGTACTGTACTGTACAGTAAATTCCCTTCTACTTTTAGAACTCCATAGAACGGTTGTGTCAAAGTCATGGCCCTCCAATTGTTGTGGAAGTACTGTACACATCCCACCCAGCATGCCATGCCACAGTTTTAACAATCCATCATACTGTACTGTATACAAAAAGTGGCATGCTGGGATGTGTACATATGTACTGTACAACCAGCAAAGGCCCAAAGGCTGCGTGACACTCAATGCAGTGCACCCCAAAGTGAATGCCTTCGCTGAACGGCATCTTCAGTTCCTCCAGAACCACCTGCACTTAAAACCACTTCAACAGCCAACCCCCACCTCCGCATCCCACAAAGCACCCCCTCCACCGGACCACTGTACTCACTGCCTGGCTCCTGGTCCTCCTGCTGCTCCACCTCCTCCTCCTCTTCCTCCTCGGTGTCGAGGGGAACCGCCTCTTCTTCCCGGGTGTGGCCTAGTAATGCTGCATTAAAAAAAAAAAAAAAAAAACATTGTAAACGTACTGTACTGTACAGTAAATTCCCTTCTACTTTTAGAACTCCATAGAACGGTTGTGTCAAAGTCATGGCCCTCCAATTGTTGTGGAAGTACTGTACACATCCCACCCAGCATGCCATGCCACAGTTTTAACAATCCATCATACTGTACTGTATACAAAAAGTGGCATGCTGGGATGTGTACATATGTACTGTACAACCAGCAAAGGCCCAAAGGCTGCGTGACACTCAATGCAGTGCACCCCAAAGTGAATGCCTTCGCTGAACGGCATCTTCAGTTCCTCCAGAACCACCTGCACTTCCAACCACTTCAACAGCCAACCCCCACCTCCGCATCCCACAAAGCACCCCCTCCACCGGACCACTGTACTCACTGCCTGGCTCCTGGTCCTCCTGCTGCTCCACCTCCTCTTCCTTCCTACAGTACACCGCATTGTTGATCCCTATTCACACACAGCCTCAATTGTTTATGGTGTACTGTACAGTACATGTACTGTAGGGTGTGGATTGAAATGTCGAATGACATAATGTCGAATGTCAAAATGTCGACACCACAATGTCAAATGTGTAAAAATGTCGACATGGGTTAATGTCGACATTTCAAAAATGTCGACTGCCATAATGTCGACTGGGGTTATGTCGAATTGCTCTTTTGGGGTTTTTTTGGCCCGAAATGTCAACAGTGTCGACATGGACACTGTTGACATAGTGAATCGGACCCTCGCATCGCTCGCTTCGCTCGCGATGCTTAGGGCATTTTTACACATTTGACATTGTGGTGTCGACATTTTGACATTCGACATTATGTCATTCGACATTATGACCGCATCCCGTACTGTGAAAGTGCGCCGTTGATATGGTCTGCTGCCCAGGGCCCACACAGACCATATCGACGGTGCTCTCTAGAGCCGCCAACCCCCCCTCCCTGTACCCCCCTCGGTACAGTACTGTGCTTACAGCGCCTGATGGCCTGAAGTCTCTCAGGATCCCTCCTGACCAGGTCACTCCAGCGCCGCTCTAAGGAGCGGATAGACCGCTGACGGCCAGTGTCCCTAAGGATAGCCCTGCGGGTCTTTCTGTAGGCCTTCATTTTCTCCTTGTTGCTGGAGAGAGTCCTGTCTCTCCAGCGCACAAGGTGCCTCAGCTCCCGGGTGCTGTACGGGCCCTCTCTGCGCTCCGCCATTGTACTGTACAATGCAGTGGTGCACAGCATACAGTACAATAAAGCACAGGTGACGCAAAATTTCGGCGCGGGGGTCCTAGACACATGACTTTCATCATGCGCCCAAAACTTTATTTAAAAGAGTTTGGAGATACTAAATCGCTAGGACATACTGTACTGTATAGTTTTATTAAATATCATTCTACAAAATACTGTACACACTGTATTCCAATAGAAAAAACCCTGAGGATGGCCCGCCAGCTCTGGAAGCACGTCTGGCACGGCCCGCCCCTTCGTGGATTCTTTGCTCTGCAGGAGATGTTGAAGTGTAATGACCTGTATTAGCCGACCCCCTCCACCCCTGGGGGGAGGGGAGGAGGCGCTTGACTTCATTACTCCTTGCAAGAGACAATACAGTATTGCAGCGTGTGAAATAGGGCTTTCTTAAACCAGTCACCCCCGGCAAACCTCGCACTGGACGCTTCAACTCATACTGTAACTCTTGGTCCTCGCGGAGGTTCAGTCGCATTAGCGGCTAAATCTCCCGAGTGTACTATCTAGATTCGGCCGCAGATGCGCCTGAACCTCCGTGAAGTCTGGTCTGTCAGGACTCGGCTTGTGAATCCTTCAGTACACATTTAGTGGTCTACGCTAGCT